>NC_049250.1:25011206-25246206 GCF_011100685.1 Canis lupus familiaris
GAATCCTCATTTGCATCGACATTTGTATTCAGATTTGCCAGGCTATAAACTTGGCAGATCAAGCGGAATATTAAGTAGAGGCTTCCATGGTAAATTGTGGCTCTTGAAATTGCTAAGCTCCCCCTCTTTTTTTCCCTATCTGTGGTGGCAGGTGAAGTCTCATGACTACTTGCTGCTTAAGAAGCACATGGGCCCCTTCATCTCTCAGTATATGATGTCAATTTCAAGCGGAAGAGGGAAAAACCAGTAGTAGGCATGCTAGCCGAAGGTACAAGGTGACATGTGACTCGAACATTAACTAAAGGCCGGAGACCATGACAGAGGCATCTTGAAGCGATTGCTTGGTAGAGGAAGATGAATTCTTGTATGTGGACTACGGTTTGATTTTTCTGGCACATTCAGAAACATGTCAATCTCATGCAAGTTCACACTCATTTTTAAAGATTCCTAAAGGTTATGTAAGAGGACCAAGGTAGCCGTGTCCTTGTGAGACGCTGCCATTTGGTGTCATCATCACTGGTCTACTCATGCCCATTCCCCAAATACTTAACATGCCTTATTTTAATAAGTCACCATGGATTGACTGACTCAGTCCTTAGCTTGGCTCGATTCTGAAGTGGTAAAGTAAGAACAGTCATAGTTACTCCTGCATAGTTCAGAAATATGACCCCTAAGGTCAAATCTACAATACTGTCAAAAATGAGGTGAAAAGTGTACTTTAAATTCCATGTTTGGTCCAATCTCTGCAATGCCAAACAAGTAATTGGAAACATTTGTGCATGACTTAATTTTTCATGCATTATCCCATTGTTTCAGAATCTTGTAAACAGAGCCCAAACCTATGACCTACTAACAAACTCTCACTTCTTGCCATTTTTTTTTTTTTTCTCTTAAGGACCCTTCACTAGTAGGAAGCCATAAAACGTATTAGAAGAGCAGCCTTATAATGAACATACGACAGACATCTTAAAAATGTCTTTCCTTTTAAAATCTATTTTTTTTATTTAAATAGTGTAAATGATGAAATGTGGACTAGCTCTACTAGAAAGACATTCCTTTGTGGTATTTCATAAAGAATGGTGAGATTTTAATGACTACTCTAAGTAACTGACTTAACCCTTACCTTTAAGTGGAGGTGTGGAGGTAAGCTTTAATTGTGCGTGGTGAAACGAGAGAATGTTTCATGAAAGATGCTGGACTTTTCTTGGAAAAGGTGCACCAGTAAATATTTAGACTGAAAGATAATATTTCATAAGTTTTCATAAACTTGTAAAAATATTTATAAGAACCTTGCCAAAACCATGTATATTAGTATGATTTATATTTATATGCTATAGCATAGCCTATTTTAAAGTAGGTATTAGATATTCTTAATAGTATCTGGGTTTTAGAATCCAAAAAGAAAATTGTGAATCATGACTTTTTGAGCATTACGTTTGCATTTCATGATCTCATCTTTTTAAGAGAAATAAACTATTAGATAATTTAATACAAAGCACAACTCTACTGAAAAACAAGAATATACCACTAAGGGGCAAAATTTAACTTGGATATTTATTCTTTAATATGAAAAAGATGAGAGCATGGTAACTATCACAAAGTTGCCTTGATCCAAGGCAATCAAGGATAAATAACATTTATTTTTTTTTTTTTTTTTTCTTTTTTTTTTTTTTTTGATAAATAACATTTAAATAGAATTCTTTCCTGAGGGGCCTTAAGGATACCACCTTATGATAAACCATAAACACTGACTTTATAACAAAATGCAAGTGAACATTAGAGATTGATCTATTACTTTAAAACAATGTCAAGCTAAGACATCAATGCCTTTTTTTTTTTTTTTAAAGCAACTTGCTATTTCATATAAATCTGAAACTCAGTTCAGTAGGCTCCAAAACGGTATTTTTACCATTGTGTATTGGGGGCGGGATATATATTGATGTCTCTTTCATAGAAAGAGTAAAAATATATTTAATTGTACTGCAAAACAGTTTATGTATACGTTCAAATAGGATTTAGAAAGGAAGAGATTTATATCTTTCTTTAGTGCTGCCCATCAGTTTGAAACTGTCTTCTTTAACAAATGCTAATGATTTGGTTGATTACGTTTGTGCATGTACTTACCATGCAGTTTTGGGAATCAACCGCTGATGAATCTTATCAAGAAGAGAAATTATAGCATTAGCTCATTTGCTTTCCAAACAGCAGGAGTGAGAGTTCTTTCCAAAATTATATTAGTGATATTGTTTTAACATCCATACAGAAAAGTACATACTATTTCTTGCCTGTTTTCTTGGTGTTTCTTAGACAAGGCTCACATTTATTAGACAAGGTCTCTTCTTTCTGTGTAGGAATACAACTGGATGTATATTTGAAATCGGAAAATCAAAAATAATACCAAAAACAAATTGAAATACTTATTTAAATTGAAGTAGCTTATCCAAGTTTGAGAAGGGAGCAAGCAGAGTTGTAAAATCTTTTTTTTTCCCCTTACCATAGGAAAATAGCAAAATGACATGTGCTCGTGTCAAATTAATTACGTTCTGTTTCTATGAGAGGATTTCTTACTAACTGGTAAAAATGCACATTACCATAGGGTTTTTCCCACCATAACTTATATAAGCTACTGTTATATTAACTAGCAAGGTTGTTAGCTACAGACACAATGCCCAAAGGACAGGCTGGGCTTCCGACTGCAGGCTAGTTCTTGTCCTGTATAGATTAGAGTCCTGTATAGATTAGAGTGACAGAGCTGTGTGTGCGTTATCCTGAGAAACTGGGCTTCACTGAATCTAAAATCAGCATGTTTCATTGGTCTCTTTTAGTAGAATGGCTGAGGGCTTTGCCATATTCATGAGGCACACAGAATTGAGAGACTTAGGGCACACCTTAGAGCACAGGTGTGTTTATGACTTGACCTTTAAAGTTAGTTCGAGGTTTTCACCTCTGCCTAAAAGGGAAACTACCAAAAGCACAATCTTGATTACATTTTCTTCATCATCTTCTAGCAAAGGACAAATTTGTAGAACAATAGATACAGACATAGATATAGATTTATCTCCTTATATTTGAGAGGAAATATTTGAATCTACATTTGGATATGTATAGATATATGTAAGATTGCTTTTATCTCTGGTCTTAAAGTGTATACATCACTGCTGCTTAGGGCACTATTAACAGTTATAACCACAAACTCCATCAAAAATATAAAATGTGCAAAAAAAATAGAAAATGTGCGTACACATATATGGCACAAATATTTGTGTGCATATACACAACAAAATATGTTTCAATAGTAAGAATGGATGAAGGATGTATAAGGACATCATTAAATTAAGAGATAAAATAGAAAGCAAATCAAATATATAGATCAGTGAAATATGGTATGAAATCACTTGATGGTCTCTATACTTAAGTGAAAACCAGGGTTTGATTTTTACATTTAGATATTTAGTCAACTCTTTTTATAGATTATCATAGTGGAGGGCATTTCAAGAGTGGAGAGAAAGGCTTGTTAATATTTCAGCGGTTTTGAGATTATTTGGGGGATTTTTTAAAATCATGAAATAATAATACATGAAATAATACAAAATCATGATAGTTTGTGATGAAAAAATGACATAAGTGAATTAAATTAATGTACATTTAATTATATGCCTCTAAAGTTCCCTTGAATATGATAATTCCTTACCAATAAATTGGGGTGAGATTTTACACAAATACTATCTGCTTTCTTACCAAATGTTAACATAAAAAATTCTGAACAATACATCAAATAGTCTGTTTTATAATACTCTGTTTTGGACTATGTTAAAAATTGTTAAGCATAATAACACTCATCTAGCTAACCATAAGGAAATAAATAGAAATTCCTTTTTCAAAGTGGAATTACAGTCATTTTTTCTCAAATACCTCAAGTATAAAGTGAAATATTTCTCCCCTTCTATTCCCTAAAAATAAGCTCACTTAAAGCCAGTTTGATAAAATAATCACGAAATGGCTTCTCTTTCACCTGTTGGATAATCTGACATCAGTAGGCAAGCCTCTATTTCAGGACCCACTTCAAAATTGCTTCTCAGAAAAAAAAAGTTTCTTAATTTTTTTTAAGTTTTGATTAAGCTGCTTAAGATAGTGGGCTAGGTGAATGAGCTCTCATTTCAGAAGTGTGTGCCCTAGATTTCAAAGTACCATGAAACCAACTTCACTGCTTCCAAATTCACAAGATTCCATAGACTTTTCTCTTGTCTGTCTGTACAGGTAATCATTTCTCAGCTGACTCAGTTTTACATTTTCAACTAGGAGCTGTGCTTTTCATTCCTTAGTCTTCTCTGTAAATGAGTTTGTCTTCCTCTCTCACTAAACTATTTACTGTTTTGAATATTATTTCATACTGTCTCTTAGTCTTCTATTCTTCTTACTGCTCTTGATGCTTTAAAAGCACCCATTTTTGCTTTTAAAATCCCCTTTCATGAAGCTTTTAATCAAGTAGACATAGGGTGACATTATTTCCTCCATTTTCAAACAACAAAATCCACAGCAATCATGAGCTACATGTTCATGACATATTCATTCATTTGACACTACCCACATCATTCTGGTGGCTATGAGATTTTCATATTTATTGATCAGAATGCCCCTGGTGTGAATGTCTACATGCATTCAGTTATGCTTCCAACCAACATAGATTTATTAAGGTCCCATTTGTATCCTGCATTTTTGTGGAAGCAATATAACTATGAAGATGAACTAGGCAGATGGGGTCTACAAACAAAATAACAAGAAATGGGAAATTCTGCCCCAGAAGACACACAGAAAACTTGTAGTTAGGAATTTTGTCCATTCTTATGCATCTATGAAAGGCCTTTGAGGAGTCAATACTATGGTGGTTCAAACATCCCTAGTAATGACAGCTTAGGACAGACATTCTGAAACTTTTTGGTCTCAGAATTACACTATTAAAAATTATCAAGGTGACAATAGCACTTGTTTATGTATATTATAGTTACTGATATTTAGCATATTAAAGTAAAACAAATTTTTTCCTAAGCTATTCAGTAATTCATTAAAAATAACAACTGTAGACTAATTAAATGTTAACATGAATAATATACTATACTAAGATAATAATCTTTTCCAAAATTAAAAAGAGTGAGGAAAGTGGTATTGTTATATGAATCTCTTTACTGTGTGCCTTAATAGAAGATACTGAATTCCTCATTTCTTCTTTTACATTCGATCTTGCAATATATTGTTTGGGTTGAGGATCTAAGGAAAATCCAGCCTTTCACAAATCTGTAATTGGGAAAGAGACAAACTCATTAAGTAGACTTTTCATCTAATCATGGATATTCTTCTTTAATATATACCAAATATCAACAAGTAGTAGTTTCTTAAAAGTTGCAATGTGGAATTCAAAATCATATCAATAGCTTTCCATTCTTTTTATGCTAAATTCCATTATTTATCTTTCATTCTTAATAGACTTTTGACTGATGTATAATCTTATTACTCATTAGTTAATCTGTTGGAAAGTATTGGTTCACTGGGTTATGCAGACCTTCCAATTATTGACACATTTCATTATAGGATATCAAAAAATAATCAACTCACTATTACTATCATGATCCCACTAGAAATTTCAGTAAGTATGGGAAATCTTTCTAGCTCATAATGGCAGATAGAAATTTTCGAAAATTCTAAAATTCCTCAAAAGTTAAAATTTTATCAACAACAAACCCTATAGGTCATTTCCCTTGTTGTTATAGACTCATGGAGTTTATAACAGATGAGGGCTTTTTTTTTTTAAGGTTCAAGGGTATAACCTTGAAGAATATTATGACCTCTAATACAGTTTGGTGCTACTTGATTCATGCTAAGAAACCAGGACTTCTAAGGCTCCAGCATTGTGTACAAATTCCAACCTACATGAAAAAAGAAAATAACAAAAATATTATGATGAAATTTCAAGGATTTTCTGAAAGTAGCTTAGAGTTTCTAGAGGTCTGGGGCATGGTTTAAAAACCACTGCTCATGGGCAGCCCCGGTGGCCCAGCACTTTGGCACCACCTTCGGCCCGGGGTGTGGTCCTGGAGACCCGGGATCAAGTCCCATGTCAGGCTCCTTGCATGGAGCCTGCTTCTCTCCCTCTCCCTCTGCCTTTGTCTCTGCCTCTCTTTCTCTCTGTCTGTCATGAGTAAATAAATTAAAGCAAACAAACAAAAAAACCCAACACTGCTCATGAGCACTTTGGTGGCTCAGTCAGCTAAGGGTCCAAATCTTGGTTTCTGCTCAAGTCATGATCTCAGGCTCCTGAACTCAAACCCCAAGTAGGGCTCCCTGCTCAGCAGGGAGTCTGCTTGAGATTTTCTCCTTCTCCCTCTGCCTTCCCACCTTGCTCATGCTCTGTGTGCATCTCTCTCTAAAATAAATAAATAAAATCTCTTTAAAAAATTAAAAAACACTGCTCAAAGAACATAAAACACACCTGCAGATGTTCAGTAGTCATTGTTTGATATTCAGTATCATCCAAGGATTGACTAGGATTCACTACCAACTATAACAGCAATACTTAACACATCCAAATTGCTTTGCAAATAATTTTATGCATATATTATCTTGTTTAAGTTTTTCAATAAGTCAATAAGCTATCAGTATAAAATTACAGCTTTATTTAATGACTTTTCCAAGGTCATAAGACCTGTAAATATCAAAATCCAGATTTATATCCAGGTTTTATGAAGTCCAGTATTCTCACTATACCATAGCTGTTTAATATAACTCTTTTACAGCCTCCTCTAAGTAAGGGGATAGTGAATAAATCCTGTGTCATCTGCTTGATGGTGGTTTTTATTTAAGTGCTATTACAATATTACATGGATAGGTATAAATCTTATTCCCATTCCAAATCCTTCATGGCGTGGGCATTCCAATTTCACATCTTTTTAATCAAAATCCAAAACTGCACTATAGTCATATGATGCCCCTCAACATACCTAGTTAGTTTTCTTTAACTGCTATAATGTCTGATTGCCAATTTGGTCATTCTACTGGCTAAAATAATCACTGACCATTTTAGTGGATCACTGACCAGTTATTCCAATCTTCAAAATGAACAGATCAGATCAGTCTTGCAATCTAATCATCCACATCCAGAACATTGATAACTGTGCTGATCAAAAAGAACTTAGCTAAATCTTAGAGACACAGGAATATATGGAATAGCAGTTTAAGAAGTAATTCCTGAAATTTATGAATGGTTCTTGCATAAGACTTTTTAAGTCAGACCAACAGAGACCCTGGATCCTAGCCTTGATGTTAACAAATTAGCTTTGTGAGTCAGGAAAACACTCAACATTACCATGTCTTGGTTTTCTTGTCCGTTTAATGAGAGGGGATTAATATGTGATCTCTTGTTTTGCATACAATCTTAATGTTGTATGATTTTTATATAAAAATAAAAACATTTCCCTTTCTGGCAATCATGATTTTCTTCATTTGTAAGTTCTTTTTCTTGCCAGTCCGTCTCCACGCTCTATACCGGAAATCTTCAAAATCCAACTCATCGCTCAAAATTATATATAAAAGGTTTAAAGAAGCTATAATCTATCTATCTATCTATCTATCTATCTATCTATCTATCTATCTATCTATCATCTATCTTCTATCTATCACCTATCCACCTAACCAACCGTTTAGACCCTTTAAGTATGGTATTTAATAAAATCTACTCTTCATGTTTTCTTCCACTAAACAAAAATGAAATTGCTTCTATAGCGTTTATGTTATGATAAATTCGGGGTGGGGTTTATAGAGATTGATCTCCTCTGCTAATGATTAATTGTAATCCATCCTGAAATATTAATAAGAAACCCATATGAGCTATGTTGAGGAAGGGAGGGGAGAGAAAGAAGCTGTTATGTTTGTCTGCAATTACTGAAATTACGGAAGCAAAGGTCTTCCAGAGACAGATATATAATCACAATTATCTGACCTGTAAAAATGTTTTGTATTTCTGCAGCCAAGGAACAGCAAATTATTGGGATTAGGAGCCCTTTTTATAAAGATATTTTATAAAACCCTCCTTTGCATAGCTATATTTTTTATTTACTTGACAGCATCTATCCCCTTCTAATATTGAAATCAGAGACATTCTACTATCACTGAGAGTGTGTTTTAAATAAACTGCTCTGGAACCTAGGCTTTGCAGTTTATAAGCTCCCTGAATTTGGTCAGGTGACTTGTCCTTTCTAAATCACCATAGAAGAAAATGAATCAGGTGTCTCCTGGCTGCTGAGGGCCATGTGGAAAGTGTATGCATGCATGGCCAGGTCACTGCTACGCCTCCAACACTTGCTTAATCCACCCTTGGAGAATGAGAAGTGACAGCACAGGAAAGGGGCTGGCACACAGCAGGCAATCGATGCACACTGGGGTGTGCATGTGTTCTAAATCTAAATCTAAATTGCAAAGTGTTTAAAAATAGAAATAGCATTTTCATTTATGGAGTACTGTGAAAACATGCTCATGGAAAACGTTAAACAAAGATAGCAAATAATAGCTTTATCGCTATTATTTCAATTATATACATAAAGCAAAATAAACAGTAAGGGGAAGCCACTCAAAGGCCATCGACAGGAAGCTGTTCAAATAAATAAAGGTATATCATATAATAGAATACTATGTAGCAATTAAAAATAATAACGTAAAGCTATAATTTGTTCATATGGAAAAATTGCCAAGATAAGTCAAATGAAAAAAGCAAGATGCAGAAGAATATATATAACATGCTCCCATGTGTGTAAAGAGATGTGCATATATACATTTAAATACACAAATGACAGAAGGATTACAAGTTGATAAACAGTTGGCTCTGGAAGGGGACAGTATTTAGTAAATATACTTTTATATAGTTTGCCTTCCTTTTTTTTTGCCTTCTTTTTTAACATGAGTACAATAGTTACACTAGTTTTCAGATAAAAGTTAATTTTAATGTAAAATAGAGATGATTTATATATTTATAAGGCAAATTATTGACATTCCCTCCACCAAACAAACAAACAAAAACTGGCAAAGTATCAGTTTTATCATGAGTTTCTTAGCATCCTGTAAAACCAAAGAAAGGCCACTTTTAAATATTTCAACTCATGACGGCATTAATTCAGAAGAGACAGGGGCAGCCCCGGTGGCTCAGTGGTTTAGAGCTACCTTCAGCCCAGGGCCTGATCCTGGAGACCTGGGATCCAATCCCATGTCAGGCTCCCTGAATGGAGCCTGCTTCTCCCTCTGCCTGTGTCTCTGCCTCTCTCTCTCTCTCTCTCTCTCTCTCTGTATCTCTCATGAATAAGTAAATAAAATCTTTAAAAAAAAAAAATTCAGAAGAGACAGAGCCATTAGCACAGAACTGACAGAGCCAAATACATTGTTGATAGGATTGCCAGATAATATACAATAATTTTATTTGCTAAGTCTGGCAATTTCAATTTTGGGAAAGAGAAAAGTGTTCTGAATTCTTATAATACTGTGTGTACTGGATGTCAAACCTTGATAGTTTCCAGATAGTCAATTTTCTATTACTTAGGTAAAATTTAGGTAAAAACAACTTTCTGTTGTTTAGGTAAAATACATTGATCTTTTAATTGAATTTTTAAAGAATATTTCTAGGGGCACTCGGGTGGCTCTGTTGGTTAGGCATCTGCCTTTGGCCCAGGTCATGATCCCAGAGTCCTGGAATCAAGTCCCACATCAGGCTCCCTATAGGGAGCCTGCTTCTCCCTCTGCCCTCTCCTTCTGCCCCTCTCTCTCTCTGTGTCTCTCATGAATAAATAAAATCTTTTAAAAAAGAAAAAAAATATTTCTTAAAATACACAAAATATAATAAATGATTCTCCCGAGTTTATAATATTAACTAATTTATAATGTTAATTAGTTTATAATACATGTAATGTGACTCCAATCTATTCTTTCACATTAATATTCCAATATTTTCTTATAATACCATTGTATTACAAGCAAAATAAGCTTTTTTTTTTTAATAATATAAGCTTATCTACCATTGAGTGAACGTAAATACTCTCTCCAGCACTTGTCTTTTCCCTTCCTGTCATGAATCTGAAATGTTCTCATGAGGTCTTCTAACTGCTTCAATGAAAAGGTTCTCTTCATCTGCATAGAGCTTTTTTTTACAATGTCTTCTATCATTGTAATGTGTATACATATCAATGTCCCTAATAGATAAATAAAAGCACCATGAAAGTAGGAAGCAATCACATCCCACATCTTTCATCTTTAATCACTGTGTATATCCTAGCAAACTGGCCTCGTATTTTACACAAAGGGTATATCCAACAGAGTCCAACTGATGTGTGGGTGAATAGCAGTAGATAGTCCAGTTCCTCTGGACTAAACTTCAGTCAACTTGGAATCTCATAAAAAATAATAGTAACTACCCTCATTTGGCACCATAATCCCTCTGTATAGTTGAAAATAATTCCTAAAATGATCCTCAGCCATATTCTTTCATGGAAAAAAAAAACTTAAATTCCATGTCCTTTACTCAAGACTTTCATTTTATTTTCTTATCCCTTACTCAGTCTTATATTGCTCATATGAACCCCTAAGTTCCTTAATCCTCCTTTAGGCTGGGGAGTGGGGAGTGCAGACCTGAGCATTATATTTTAGCAAATCAGAAGAGTGCTGAGTGATTTCCTTCTTTGTATTCAATTACTTTGAAGTCATCTCAGTACAATTTTTTTTTACAAAATGGAATATTAATTATTCTTTAGACCTATGCATAGTCAATTCTTATATTATAGTTGAACAATTTATTTCTAAGTGATTCTCCCTAATTGATGCTTTCAGATTAATTTAGTTCTCTTTTTTAAGCAAGGACATTTGATTGCTATCCCTAAACTACAAAAGGATATTTCTCTATTACCTTAAAGCTATTGTAGAACACCCTGGGCATACAATTTATCCTGCCTTCCAGTCAAAGATGTTTAAAACAAAGATTTTCAAATCTCATACTGGTGCTTCATGATGAAATTTCCACTGTTCCATGGTGACATAGAATAATAAATACATTGTAATGAGTTTTTTTTTTTTAGAAAGCTACCTTTGTTCACTTTTTTATGTCTTAAAATATTTATCTTATATATGTGATAGTAGATGGTAGTAATTATTTTTCTACTGTCATTAAAATGTTGGATACCTTATGCTAGTCTTCTATTTGTTTTATTTTTCTTTTTTATTCTTTTCTAGAATACCAAATTTGAGAACCACTAATTATAGCCATAGAAGTAGCAATAAGAATAGCCAGCAATTAGAAGTCTTTTATTTATGTTCTAATTTAATGCAATAGCTCTCTGAGGAACTTACTACTATTGTACAAACAGATATTAAGAAATTGAGAAAGAAAGAAGTTTGGGTTCCCCTGGGTGGCTCAGTCACTTAAGCATCTGCCTTTGGGCTCAGGTCCTGATCCCAGGGTCCTGGGATCAAGGCCCATAAAAGGCTCCCTGCTCAGTGAGGAGTCTGCTACTCTCTACCCTTCTGCCTTTCTGCCCCTCTGTCAGCTCATGCTCTCTGTCTCTCAAATAAGAAAAATCTTTTGGAAAAGGGGGGAGGAAAGAAGTTTAAAAATATGTCCAAAGTCACACAATGAATTAACCCAGGAAAGGGGTTCCAGAGGTCATGCCCTTAACCACTGCATGAGAGTGAAACAGGGTAAGATTTTAAGTAAATTTTTATGGCCTGACACTGATATTGAGCTACTAAACTTTTAAAATTCTACCATGTAGGCATGTAGTAATGTTTTTCTATGCATTTTATTCATACTTTTAAATCTTTCAGGTGGAATAGAATCCAAAAGCCACGAGATTTCTACTCACATCTTTAATATACATACCCATTTCACAATGTCATGTAGAATTCTCTTTTAGAATTCCATGTTGATTTTTAAGTTAATTCCTTCTAGAATTTTCTCTATGCACACACACAAAAAAAGAACTTCAACTAGTCTGAAGAAAACTAGAAATGTATCCTAAGGTTCTAAAATTTGAGCACATAAAGTTTTAAAATAAGAATTTTGAAAAGTTACCATAACATTAGCAAAGATTTTTTTAAAAATAGGGAGCATATAAAAGTTATGTCAAAGATGACAGAGCAGGTCTGCCTCTAATTTGAACACATAATATAAATATGTAATTGAAAAAAAATATTTAGCAAGCTATCTATATAGGAAGGATCAGTGTTAAGAAATTTAAAAAGGGAATTTATAGCCAGAATGGTAAATAACCAAGCTCCTATTTTAGGGATCAAGGAAGAGCCTATTGGATATAAACCCTAACATATAGAAGTCAGTATTTTAATGGGAGACAAGAAAAACCTTGAGTCTGAGTAAGGCATGGAATTCTAATAGTCTGACTAGACATACATAGACTAGAAAAAAATACAGTAGCTTAAGGAAGTAGACAGGATGCTTATCTCCATCTGGGACTCAGGACAGGAAAAAATTCTCCAAATAAATTAAAATCCCTGTATTCTTCTACACAAGAATATGGAGGCTGAATCTATATTACTCAAAACACAGGTACCCCAAACTAAGAAATTATGTAAACTGACCTCAGAATGTGAAACCTCTGCACCATTAGCAGTAACCATTCAGGTCTCCTCCCACAAGATTTGGGGTGAGGAAGGACAAAGGAGTCAACTTGACCAGAAAGTAAATTCACAGGAAAAGAATCACAAACTACACAATAAAACAGAGTAATAATATGAACATTCGTGCTCTTAGAACTTGAATTATCTGAAAGGTAATACTATATAAGCATTAATTAAAAAGATAAAAGAGAATTAGAAACCCTCATTAAGATCAGCACACTATGAGGAAGGATGGGATTTCTAGAACAATAACACCACCAACAACAAAGAAAGCCACTGATATTTGAAACTCCATAAATAATTTAAAAACCAGATTAAATACAACTAAACAATAAATCAATGTTGGAAGCTTTGTCTGAGAAACCTACATAGAATGAGACATGAAAATATGAAGGGATTTGAGGTATGTTAAGAAAAGAATAAGTAGGATGTAATATATAGTTAATGGTTAAAAGTGGTGAATACAGGGACACCTGGAAGCCTCAGTTGGTAGAGCATGTGATGCTTGATATCAGGGTTGTAAGTTTGAGTCCCACATTGGGTATAGAGATTACTTAAAAATAAAATCTTTTTTTAAAACTGTTTAAATTTATTTTTAAAGATTTCATTTATTTATTTGACAGAAAGAGAGAGCACAGGAGTGGGAGTGGCAGGCAGAGGGAAAAGGAGAAGCAGGCTCCCCACGGAGCAGGGAGCCCAATGTAGAGCTCCATCCTAGGACCCTAGGATCAAGCTCAGAGCCAAAGACAGCCACCTAACAGATCAAGCCACAAAGGTGTCCCCCTTTTTAAAAAAGATTTTTTTTTAATTCACAAGAGACACACAGAGACAGAGACATAAGCAGAGGGAGAAGCAGGCTCCCTGCAGGGAGCTTGAGGGGACTCAATCCCAGGACCCCAGGATCACGACCTGAGCTGAAGGCAGATGCTCAACCACTGAGCCACCCAGGTGCTCCCAAAATAAAATGTTTAATAATGAATAAATAAATAAAAGTGTGAGTACAGAAAAATGGGAGAAGAAATATGAAAGGAGTAAAGATTAAAAATTCATAGAACTGAAGAAACATATTGATACTCAGATACAAGAATCATACATTGTATGAATAAAAATAAGTCCACATTGAGATATATCTAGTGAGACTGATAATTAATAAGGACAAAAAATATTAAAACTAATGAGAACAAAAAGACAGATTCAATAAAGAAGCAACAATTATACAAAGAGCAGATTCTCATCCATAAGAGCAGAAGCAATAACAGAAGTGACGATTTCAAACTGCCAAGAGCAAACAAGTATCATATGAGAAATATATTCCCAAGTAAACTACCATATAAAAGTAAAGATGTTTTTACACAAAGGGATATAATTTTCTACACAGATCATCACTGAAAAATTACTAAAGTATATACATGAATTTAAAGGGAAAAAATGAACACAGAAGAGGGAGGAAGACATGAGGCAATGTTTAGGGGAATAAAAGAAAAAGCTAAAAAAACACTAAAAAGTGTTCCTAAAAGTGTGATGCCCTTGACATCCACATTTAGATCTGCCTTTGAGGAAACACGCTGCCCCTACAGATTCTGCTGGCAACCTCCAGCTGCCACCCATCCACTCACCTGTGACGTTAACACCTAAGCCATGCTACACATGGTCTGCTCCCAAGCTTCACTGAGCTTAGCTGGTGGAGGTCCTAGAGCAGGTCAGATCTGGCCAAGACAGGGCTACTCAAATGGGCAACCTTTGCTCTTGGCCATCCCAGCAACCTGGCCAAGATTTTCTGAGTAGACCGAGGCTCACTTGACCCAGTCCTTTGTCTCTCTCTTCTCTAAGGTGTCAGACACTCATTGAGGTCTGAGGTTTTTCTCTGCCTTTTCTTGCTCCCTCCCCTTTTATCCTTCACAGGAATTTTGAGCAGTCTCTTGCATGTGTAATTCTGTCTACCTTTTGGAGGAACCAAACCGGCATATGAAGGCAAGAGAGTGGACAAAGTCAGATCTACTGATAAACAAGATGATATCTTTATCTGAAACAACAGTAGTCATGAATAATAACAGTGTACACTCATGGAATAGACTTCCTAAGAAGAAAACCCGTGGTATGTTTTTTATACCTGCCTCATTGCCTTAAGTTTAGGAGAGCTGAGATGTCCTTTTAGGAAACACTGTCTACCTGGGATAAGACTTAGTTATTTACTTACTCAAAATATTCTCTAAGTTGGGAAGATGATTGAGTCTTAAGAACCTTAAGGCCTATTACTCTTCTATTTTCCTTGGGGGCCGATGGCAATAGGCTGTACTATCTAAAAAATTGGGGGATCCCTGGGTGGTGCAGCGGTTTAGCACCTGCCTTTGGCCCAGGGCGTGATCCTGGAGACCCAGGATCGAGTCCCACATCGGGCTCCCTGCATGGAGCCTGCTTCTCCCTCTGCCTGTGTCTCTGCCTCTCTCTCTCTCTCTGTGTGTGTGACTATCATAAATAAATTAAAAAATTAAAAAAAAAAAAACTCTCATGTACTGACATGCTTTTTACTAAGATTACAGACACTGGTCAAATCTTCTGGGCTGTTCCAAATCTTGTCAATCTCTGGTGAAATCATCATATTTGTGAGTCATCCATACAACACACTAGCATCCATATTCCATGGCCCTTCTCTCCGCTGTGATGTAGTCACTTGGTGCTATTGTCACATCTGGGCACACGTTCTCTCTGATACCTATTCTTATTTTTTTAAGATTTTTATTTATTTATTCATGAGAGACACAGAGAGAGAGAGAGGCCAGACACAGGTGGAGGGAGAAGCAGGCTCCAAGCAGGGAGCCCAAAGCCAAGACTCAATCCCAGGACTCCAGGATCATGACCTGAGCCAAAGCCAGACGCTTAACCACTGAGCCACCCAGGCATCCTTGATACTTTCAATCCAAACTTTCCACTTTTGAACTCAACCTCTATGCCTCCAGCTTACTAATGTCATCATGGCATTGCACCTATTGTGTCTTTTTAGCTCAGCCAGCCATGTCCCTTTCTACATTCTTCCTATATGCTAGTACCTTGTTGTCTCACTTCCTACTTGATCTAGCCTGTGTTCTATAGTCATTTCAAACTTTTCATGTTTTGGATTCTTTATGTCCTTGAAACAAAGTTTTAGATTCTTTATGTCCTTGAAACATAAAATAAACAATGAAATGAGTCACAGTAGAATCACAAAATATTAGTAAATAAAAATTTTAAACATGGGATTTGTTTTCTTTTGTTTTGTTTTTTATCTCAATACAATATAGCATCTTGAGTGTTTAGGGGGAGGTAAAAAATCAATGGCCTATGTCTCATCTTCTATGGAAAACATATGATTTTTTTTCTATTTCTCACTATCCAAAACAACATCATTTTATTGAATGTCAATTCCATGTATCTGTATTGAAAAGCTATTATAGCTTATACTATGTCAAAATTTAGCGAAAAGCCCCATGGACATTTAGTGAAAAGTCCCATGGACAGGGAATTCTTCAAGATGTTTCTAAAGTGTAATTTGTTTAAATATTTTTTCACTAGTTCTTTTAACTCTTAGGTTTCTTTCTACTATGTACATAAGATGTCAGGTTTAGTTTTAAATTCTCAATCAGTAGAGATTGAATTACTTAAAAATAGATCACTGAAAAGCTTTTTTCTTAAATCATCTTTTTTTCCATTCACTTTGACAAAGTACCAAAAGTTGATTTGATATTTTTATAGTTGTGTTTCTCAATGGCATATTACGGGAGCCACAGGACTGCAACACTGCAAGTAAAGATTTCTCTTGTACTATACTTAAATGATTAAGATAAAAATATTGTCCCAAATAATTCAACCTTAATTTGTACACATTTTAAAATTAGTTCAGGACATTGAAAAGTCATTGAAAACTTGTGGTCACTAAAGTGGCTCCTATTAACATCTACTGCCCACAGTAAAACAGCTATCTTGGGAATTAAAAACTTTTCAGAACTTCAAATTTTTTTCTGTAAATTATAAAGTAAGTCTTATAACCTCCATTAAGGTAATTTGGTAACCTTACTACATACATGGAAGTGTTTATTTTCTTTAAAAAGAACCCATAGGTAGCAGGAAGAATTAGTCATACTCTTAAAAATATAAGTGAAATTAACAAGTCATATCTGTTCTGGTTATAAAGATAATGATTCTTCTGGAACCTTTCTTTAATAGAACATTATAGCTTTATTCAATAAAGTACAGCTAAGGCTCACAACCAAAGGCAAAACTTCTAGATATAGAAGGTCACACAACAAACACTTAAAAGACAAAGTCTTGTTCCAGGGGGTTCAGCCAAAAAAACATGTGGACTCCAGATTCTTACTTATAAATTAGCCCAGATTAGCTTTTGACTCCTATGTCTAAGATCAACCATTTTTAAGGAGGACAAGTTACACATACTGTTACATTATCTCAGCCATATGACTAAAATAATGTCTAAAGGTAGATATTACTTTAAAACTTTCACTTGATATTCAGTTTTATCAATGTATACAGCTAAAAGGGAAAAAAAAATCCCCAAGTAACAGCCCATGCTGCCTACTGGGCTCCAAATGTTTTGCAGCTAAGAGAATATATAAAACCTTTCCCCACTTCTGCTATATTTTTTTATAATTTCAAACACAGAGAGTGAATCCCTGCTTGGAGAATCATCAATTCAGAGTATATAAACCCCAGGTGCACTTACCACACTAACTTTACCCTTGACTCCAGACATATTCTTGTCAATTACAAAATAAACATGCAAATAAATGGGAAATTTCCACTATTGCAACAGTCCTATAGAGTCAAGTCAGAAGATCTCAGAAACTAGTCACTAGATTAAAGAAAGTGATAAGTTGTTGATCTCATTTACAAATTTTAGAATCAGGGAATCCCTGGGTGGCTCAGCGGTTAGGTGCCTGCCTTTGGCCCAGGGCGCGATCCTGGAGACCCGGGATCGAATCCCACGTCGGGCTCCCAGTGCATGGAGCCTGTTTCTCCCTCTGCCTGTGTCTCTGCCTCTCTTTCTCTCTCTCTGTATGACTATCATAAATAAATTTTAAAAAATTAAAAAAAAAATTTAGAATCAAAGAAAGACACATGTATTAGATGAAGTAAACTGGTAGTGATTTAAGTTGAATGATGGTAAAATACTACTAGTGCATGGTATGTAAATATTTGCTTTGTATCCTGTACTATTCTCAACGTTCTACATATATCAAGTAATTTAATACTCAACTGGGAGGCAGGTATTATCCCCATTTGCAGATGAGGAAATTTAAAAAGAGATTAAGTTACTTGAGCAAGAACACACAGTTACTAAGTAAGTAGTGGATCTTGGATTTGAACCTAGGCAGGCTGACTAAAAGAGTCTATGTTCTTAACTACATGAGACTGCCTCTCAATACCAGACACTCACCAAGGTTTCCTGAATGAAGATTTTCAGAGAAAGTTCTTGGTGCATTTGTTGTTCAAAAATAAACAAAACAAAAAAGTAGAAACAGATCCATAAATATGGAAAACAAACTGATAGTGGCTAGAAGGATGAGGGCTCAGGAGAATGGGAGAAATGGGTGAAGGAGATTGGGAGGCTAAGCACCCATTACAGAATGAGTAAGTCATGGGGATGAAAGGCACAGCACAGGGAATATAATCAGTGAGATTGTAATAGTGTCGTATGGTGTCAGAGCACACTTGTGGTGAGCACACCATAATGTATAGAGTTGTCAAATCACTGTGTCTTACTCTTGAAGCTAATGTTACATCGCATGTCAACTATACTTTAATAAAAAAATATTACAGCAAATATGACCTTTGGCATCTCTCCCTTAAATCCTCAAATCTTAGGTATCATTTTAACCAGAAGCATGAATCTGTAATAAGGAACAAGAAAACTGCTTCTTGTTTCAACTAAAACCTAAGTAACTAGAAGCCAAAGAGAATTAAAAAAAAATAGTTATTTCCAGAAATTAATGTAAAATAAATTTATATATCAATTTTATTTACAATTTTAAAATCTTCTTAACAATGCCAAGTCAATATGGCACTTTATATAACATTGTCAACTAAACAAAAGGAAGGGGCAACCCCTTCCTTAAGCCAGGCTGAGTTCTGTGGTCCAGGCATAAGGGCTAAGCACATCTGTGTGAGGGTAGAGAGTATGGCCATCTAGAGAGGTCATGCTGTGTCTCACAAGCACAGCTACCACTCAACTATAAAAAGATGATGCTATCTGAAAATCCAGGTTCAGTATTGATTTTTTATTTTTAAAGCTGGAAATCCAGATTTATATGTGAAATCCGATTATTTTAAAATTTTGGTTCAAATGTTTTAAAACACCAAGAACGATAAACATAGGGTATCTATCAAACTAAAAAGGATCTCCTGTCTTTCATATTTCCAACTATATTGGAAATATAGTTTCCAGTAATAAGTTTCACTAATAAGTCTTGTTCTTTATTTGGACTTTGAAAAACAAGAAATTACTGTTACAGAAACATACAAATGTCCAGTATATAGCTTCAAGTAGACAAAACTCATTTTATTCATTTCTTATTGCTGTTATAACAAATTACTACAAAGTTAGTGGTTTCTAACAATACATTTTCATTACTGTGTAGTTCTAGAGGTCAAAAGTCCAAAATCCATATCAGTGGTCTAAAATCAAGGTGTTTCTAAGACTGTATTTCTTCTAGAAGTTCAGTGCAAGGAGCTATTTCTTTATCTTTTCCCACTTTTAGGGGCTACTTGCATTCAAAAGCTTGTGGCCCCTTCCTCCATCTTCAAATCCATCTAGGTAGCATCTTCAGATCTCTCTCTGATTTTAACTTTCTATGTCCCTCTTCTATTATTTAAGTATCCTCATGATTAACAGTGGACTCACTTGAATAAGGCAGTCAAATCTCATTTCAAGATATTTCCCTTATTCACATCTGTAGTCTCTTTAGCCAGGTAAGGAAACATACTCACACATTCTGATGATTAAAACATGGATATCATGGACACCAGGTGGCTGAGTCAGTTAAGCATCCAACTCTTGATTTCTGCTCAGGTCATGAGATGGAACCCCACATCAAGCTTTGAGCTGGGCATAGAGCCTGCTTAAGATTCTCTTCCTCTTCCATTGTTTCTCCTGCCCCTCTACCTAAAAAAAAGGACATTTGGTATACTCATCATTTTACCTACAATACTCATCATGTATTAATATATTTTCTGAGGGAGAAACACACTAGAGCATGATTTTATTATAGGAAAGATGATGGCTTGAATCAGGGAGAAAGAAAAAGAAAATGGAAGAAAAATGTGTCTTAACTGAAGAGCACTGAATACATCTCCTTCACATATCTCCTGAAGGTAAAGGTTCTCATTGACCAGTTGACTTTGTATATTTTTATTTATTTTTGTTTTATTTATCTACATGTAATAAAATAAAAATAAATTATATATATATATGGATAGATAGGTAGGTAGATATAAAGAGAGAGAGTCATTCAGCTATTCATAATGGGAAAAATTCAAAGAAATAAGAAAATAATAGATCTAACTCAGGCTTCAAGGATTTTACTATCTGCTATAGACTGAAAATTTATATCCCTTCCAAATTCATATGTTAAAATCTATTCTTCATTGTGATGGTATTTGGAGACAGTGCCTGCGAGAAGTGATTAAGTCATGATAGTGGAGCTTTAATGAATGGAATTAGTGTCTTTATAAAAAAAAAAATAAATCCTCAGAGAATTCCTTTGGCCCTTATGCCATGTAAGGAGACAGAGACAAGATGGCCATCTATGAAGAAAAAGCAGGCTCTCACCAGACACAAAATCTGCTGGAGCTTTGATCTTGGACTTCCCAGCCTCCAGAACTATGAGAAATAAATGTGTGTTGTATATAAGCCACCTTATCTATGATGTTTTATTATGAACTAAAAAACAACCTAAGGAGAGGAAGGATAAACTGGATATTTCTAGAGTTGGGACAATTAATAGAGATTATCCAGAAATAGCTTATGGTATTTATTGACCTCACCTACTCATTGCTTCAAGGTTGACACTGCAGGGATGATACTTCATTGGAGAACTGCAGTGGATGCTGTTGGGCATGAATTAGGTGTCTCCTTTGAGGACCAAAGTATCCATCTCCCCAGATATTGCCTGTCAGTGACGTAATAGTTAGTCCCTTCCCAGGAATTGTCCTTGGCCAAGGAGAGCTGCCTTAGTTATTTTACCTGGAAAGGGAGGAAGGCCTACAGAGGAGGAGAAATCCATAACTAATGACTAGATGACATAGTTAGCTCCCTTTCCCCATTTGAGACATCTCTGAAGTGCACCTCAAGTCCAGAGCTTCTTATGAGCTCTAATATGGCCTTTCTTGCAAATGCATTACAATTCAACTACCCCCTCTGCCCATTCTTGCTTCCTTAACTCCTTCACAAGACTTATTCCTCAAATCACTTGTCAATAAACACGCTGCATGCATTTCTCAGAGTCTGTTTCTCAAGAAACCAAAACTATGATGGAGGTGTTCCTTGATAGAAAAATAAACAAATAAATAATTAAGATACTCAGTCATTCTGTTTGTTCACACACATTCCTTAAAAGATTTGAAGTAGTTGGGAGAGGTTGGATAAACAACCAAATTAAAGGCATTGATTTTGGGGTTTGGAAACTGTTAAAGAGACCCAGTTCACAATTCCTTCATCACTGACCCCACCTCTGTATCAACACACACACACACACACACACACACACACACTCACGTGCATAGCAGTCAGAAGACACACTGAATAAATTAGGTCAAACGTATTAAAAAAAATGATTTTGTTTCTGACTTGGCCTTCAATTTTGGTTGCAATTATTAGTATCTAGCAGATGATGATTTAAGAAGAAATCAAGCTGAAGCAAATATTTGAATGTTTGGAATGTTTGGAAATCACTATCCAAATCCATTCCAAATTTATTTTGTGAAATGACGAGTTAAAAAAATTTAAGTCAGTGGGTGGGAACATTATGAATTATCCCTCAATTTAGTTATATTGTTGTTACTAATTTACCAATATTGTCCTTCTCTGTTCCATTTCTTAATTATTTTAAACCTGGTACATTTAAATGGCAAAAGCTTACTAGTGGGTGGGCAAGATTGTTTTCCTAAAATTAATTTTGACCATCTTGCTTTCAAAAAGTATGCATTCTCTTTAGAAATCAGCAAACCTTTGGATTTTTTCTGTCCTCCTCTTCCCATCTTTTCATGGAATTTCATTAAGAATTACTATGTATTGTATAATTTCATAATAGTATGAAAAAGTAAAATAATGTATTTAACTACAATTACACTTAATAATGAAGAGGAAGCCCTAAGAGATGTGAAGAAGATGCCCTTATTTTGAGAGTCTAAATCAGCTTTTGAAAATTGCCCACCATACAATTAATTGGATTGCTGCCTAGTTGATGCATGTGAACAAGATAAACTTAAATAATTAGTCACATATTTTAGTGATTTAGTACTGAATATGACCAAATATACCACATTGCAAATGATTGAATTTAGTAATTTTGTTGTTTGGGAGAAAAGAAAAAGCAAGGAAAAGAAACCTCTAACCATGACCTTCTTTTTTTTTAAGATTTATTTATTTATTTGAGAGAGAAAGAAAGCACACATAAGCAGGAGGAAAAGCCGAGAAAGGAGGAGAGAATCTTCAAGCAGACTCCCTATTGAGTGTGGAGCCCAACTCAAGGCCAATCCCAGGATCCTGCAATCATGACTGAGCCAAAATCAAGAGTCACATGCTCAACTGACTGGCCCACCCAGGTGTCCCCTGATTATGTCTTAATTGAAATTTACTAGAAAAAACCTAGGTGACAAAATATCAACATCTGTACTGATATTGTTGTACTGATAAACCTACAACCCTGTACTAAGTATTTGCTATCTACCAGATGCTTTAATAGGCAACAAGAGACACAAAGTCTCAGGAAACACTATTCTTAGCTTATAAGGAATAATACTATTAAAATTTACAGTGTAATACATGTATGTTGCAACATAAAGATATCAGAGAGGGATACAGGGGGTTCACAGAAAAAAAGACTAATGCTTTTAGTTAGAAGCAGAATGGAGAGTTAGAAGAAGAATGGAGTAGGATGAGTAGGAATTTGCCAGATGAGTGGTAAGGCAGGAATTCCACCCTAAAAATGGTTCACAGGGCAGTTTGGGAAGTCTATCCAGAGCATAGAGGGCAAGGAAGAAGACTGGAAATATATTTTGGAGTAAACATATAAAAAGTCTGGCATACCTTACTAAGAAACTTGTGGGTTTTTTGCAGACAACAAAGTGGACCATCATTGCTTAAATGAGTTGAGGGTATTCAGTGACTCCTGAGCCTAGGAGAAAAAGCCAAAAGATGAGAAATATGTAGACAAATCCATAGAGGGACTACACAGAAAAGACTTTTCATAATAAAAAAGAGAGACATTTATGTTTTACTTTTCATCCATAAAAGAAAGGGAGAAAGTAAAAATCAATCAATCCTTAGGCCATGTAGTTATTCCATAAAAACTGTGGAATATGTAGATAAACTTAGGCAGGTAATATCAATCCATCATGTGTACCATGTGTAAAATACAGATCAGATGCATAATATGCCTGCCTGATATTTACATAGATTTTTATACTTACAACCTGTGTTCATAATTATAATCTCATTTATTTATTAAAGTTTCCATAAAGGAAGTCAGAGAATTCACTTGGAGTCACCTAACAATTAAATGACAGAACTAGATTCCCAACTCAGCTCTTAGCCCCAGATTCCAGGTTCTTTCTATCAAGATGACAATATATACACAAAGAGAAGACATTTAGGGAAATTTTCAATGTGCATAAATTCAAATTTAATTATGTAAACTAATGCCAGACACACAGAGCACCAAAATGTAAGCAAAGGAAGGACCAAAAAGAGACCTGGGTGCTTTAATAAATGGAGCAAACAATTTGGAGTTCTGTATATTGGTCACCAGAATTTGCTGTCTTCATGGAAATGAAATTGAATCCTCTATCTCTTTACTTCTCCCCATCCTCATTTTCTTAACACCAAGTCTCTTTAGTTCAAATTAATGAAACGCTATTCTATAAACCCTGCCTCACAAATAGAACTTGAAACTTCTAAAGACACACAAGGAGAAGGAACTCAAAATTCTCAAATTAGCTCAACCAACCTTTTCATTTTTATAAGAACAACCAAAACCAGGCTAATGGCTTGACAGATGCGGCAGCCTCATTGGTGGCATAACTGAGTCTAAACCCTAAGCCTGCTAACCTTCCACCCATGGAGGTTTCCACAGCCTGTAGCCAAAAATCATAGGACATATTCTGCCAAAAAGGAAATTGAAAGAAGGAGGGATTCACAGCAGTGCCCATCTGGGACTGGGGAAAGAGAAGGAGGCAGTCTACTGCCCTGCTTCCCAGACTTTTAGATTTCATGGAGCAGTGAAATTTCAAATAAATATATGAGTTCCATCATTGGGTTGCCAACATTTTAATTTTGCCAAGAAAAGACATTTAAAAACAAACAAAGGCAAAACAAGCATAAACTGCTTTCACCACCATTTCACACAAGAACAGACACTGCCACACCAAAGTTTGAGACACTTCTTTTTTTAATGAAATACAGTCAGCTCTATGAAAAAATCACCTTTTTGTGGCTTTTCTTCTTTTAGCTGAGGACGAAGACATCCTTCTTCATGGGTCAGCCCCAGGCTGATGGCCAATATCGAAGAACTACCAAAATGTGGGAATAAGCACTCTAACCTAAGGGTCAAAGAACTGATCTTCATCTAGTCTTCAAAGGCTGTGTGGCATGGCCTGAGTCTTTCCACAGCTCTGGATCTCAGACTTGCACATTCAGAAAATGAGATCTGGGTGGCTCTGCAATGCAAGTATTCGAAGAAGTAGTTAGACAGCTCTACAGATGCTTCTGAGGACCTCGGTCCACAGAAAGCCTCTTTCTCAGGTCTCACCCCCTCAAGCATTGGGAGAAAATAGTAAACAATAGACAAACAGTTTTAAAGCTACTTTCCCTGGTGTTAAAAATTTCACATACATCTGTTAGTAGCTTTTTAATTGACTTTCATTAGGAAAAAAAATGGCCAGGATTGTTTGTTTTTAAATTATCAACCATCCTACTTTTACAGTAACTAATTATTCTTGATGCCACTATTGCTACTATCTGTGCAGAAAAAAAAAGGGAACAGAAAGAAGGGGCAGAAGAGGTGGGGAGCAGATGTAAGGTGTAGTGAAAGGAGGGAGAAGGATGAGTCTGACAACACGAACCTTATTTAGAAGCAAGCCACACCAGGCTCTCTTCTTCATGAAGGGTTCCCAGCCTCAAACAGAATCACCGCTGGTCCATTCAACCATTTGTTTGTCCATCAACAAGAAAAAATAAACAGGACCGCAATGTTGCAAGATATCAGGAGAAAAAGACTGTTTCATCCATATAGTCCCGGGGTCCATCTGGGAGATTGAAAACCTGAACATTCAGTTAAACCTTGAATGAAATGAAGAGTTAAATTAGATTCTTTAGATCAAATACCATTTAAAAATTGAGCGAAGAAACCACAGGAAACCTAGAAACAACAAGGTAGAAGCAGATTTAACTAAGAATTTCCTTCCCTTGGTCTGTTTTAGTCACACCCATAATATAATTATAACCTAGCATTTGCATTTAATTACACAGTGTTGAGAAACACTGGGTTTTATAGTGAAGCTGAACCAAACACAGAGCTTTATTGCCAGTAGTTTTTGTACTTTTATCGTGAGGAATGAATTTCAGAGCAGGCAAACACAAATCTTGGCTAAATAAGACAGAATGAAGATGTTTACAGTCATGCCAAACATAGACATATTTGCACAAAAAAGGATACAAATAACCAAATGTTACACATTTGCTTAGGCAAATAGTAAGCTCTCAATAAATGTTAGGAGTTATTATGATCCTCATATTTGCAAAAAATGATTCAATATTTTTTTTGGCTTCCATGCCTATAAAATAAAATCTCCAGAAGAGTTAGCAGAAGGTCTTCAAGCTACTTTCTTACAGAAAACCCACAGCATTCGGTGGAGCCATATACACCTCCTTTGGTGTTATATCACTTCCTTGTTTTTTGTCCTAAACTCCAGAGGTGTTAAAAAGAGGGTAAGGTCCCTCCTTGGGGTGAATTTTGTGGTACCAACCACAGGAATTTTGCATGACTTTGGTACATAAGTAATTGCTATCATGAAAATTCCTGATTTTTCAAAAATAAATGATGCATAAAAGGCACATAAAAGTTCAGTTAATAAGTCCCAACGCGTTCAAGAACATATCTTCGCTCAGCCAATGGAACTAGTTTTTTATTCAGTGGAGACCTCTTAAATGCATTGCCTCAGTGCACAGTAAATCTATTCTTTTAGCAGGTTTATTCCTTTATCTGGTAGTCAATTAAGTGGCCTTTCATGAAATGTAGCAATGACATACATTTGTGGAGGGAGGTATATTCTTATAACTTGTCTGATTATCTTTGGGCTTTAGCATGTATTATTTATGAGTATTATTTCTTGAACGGGTTTATGCCTTCAAGTAATCATGAACACATTTTAAGTATAAATATGAGTCTACAGCAACTGGAAGCCACCATGGTTTTAACAAGGTTCATTATTGCACAAATATCTCATTCAATTTTGAGGGAATTGTATTTTGAGAATAAAATTTATTTTGTCATTTTCCCTCCTCACTTTCCAAATTGTAATACCTATGCTACAAAGAAAAGCAATCATCACTGTTGCATGCATTCAACTAAATATCTCTGGCTATAGAAATGCCATCAGCTTGTTTCATACATCTAAGGTGAGCTGAGAGAAAAGCTTTATAAATGCAAAGGCATCGATGATCATTCCTCAACCTAAGAGGAATGTCACAGAATAAATGTCAAAAAATGTATTGATACACTTGTGGGAGACCGAATGTAATCAGAGTTTTAATATTCTGGATATTAGAGTTTGGTTGCTTCTCGTTTTTGTTAAACTTCCAACCTGACTGATGACTCACTTTTTCCCTATTACAAAAATGAAGAAAACTAAAAGTAAGTTACTATTTTATTTCAGATATCAAATTTTAATTCCGTTTTACACACAAACCAATTAAATTTTTAGATGAGTAAAAAATTGCAATTGTTTATTGTCTACTCTAGTCATTAAGCTACCATTTTCAGCAACCACCCTTTGTTGAATTGAATAATTTTTAAGTCACCATTATCTTGGAAATAACCAAGGTAGCAATGTGGCTAGATAATATAACCCAACATTGCTATCATCTTTAAATGTAGGCACCAAGCCCAATATACAGATGAATTAGCTGTTCTTAAATTAAGGGATATTATGAGTCAGTAATGGCATGACATTCTTTTTTATGACTATAGCTTGGGTTATAATGTGACAAGGAAAAAAATGTAATGTTTCCAAAATGACAGTTTTTTAGATTTGTGTTGCCTGAGGTAGTTCAGCTGAACAATAAACCATAATTTGATTGATGGAAAATTGAAGTGGTTCATCTAATCTGCCAGTCTAGTCTAGTGCAGCTTTGGTTTTGCATGTATGATGATGTATCACAGTTTTAGAGATAATGTTGTTTGTATTAGACAGGAGATTTTTTTCCCTCCCACATAAAAGAGAAGAACTTTATTACATAGGAATGATCAAAATATGCCATGGATTAGCATGGGATCAAATTTGTTGGGGGTATAAATTTGTAAGTCCAACTGTAGAAAACCAAATGATATAAATAAAGCTTCAGAACACAGATATTTGTCGGGAGTAAATTGGCCATGTACTAACTGTAGAATTATTGGGTCTGAGGTAGAGTGACATCTGCACTTGAGAAAAGCAGACTATAGCTATTTCACGTGTATTTTAAACAAATCCTGCCTTGATCAAAAGAAGTCTTATAAACATCAATTATATTAAGACTCCTAAACACTAGAGAGAAAAAATGCATTTGAAAAAATAATAAAAGAGTAATAAACAAAGCTAAACACCTTAACCATATGCAAATTCAAATAACACATTGGTAATCAAAGAACATGAGGCTATTTATAATGAACTGCTGAATATTGATGATTTCTCAAATTTAACCATGACAAATTGAAATTAAGATTCCTGAATTAATTTCAGAGTATAAATTTAAACAGGATGGTTTTTAGTTCATTTGTTATTAGCAGACTTTCAAAACAACTTTGTATATTGGTGTATAGTTCAAAAATAATAATAAAAAGTATCCCACTATTTTTGCCTTTAAATTAATACAGAAAATTAAGCATTATAAATATGTTTCAAAAAGTTACTAAAATTTTACTAAAAATATCCAGGAATTCTAGGCAAAGAATTTCAGAATATTCCAGTTAGGAGATATATCTCCCATATATTACATCTGTAAACAAAGAAGTATTTTAAAAGGAAACTGCTAGGATCAGATGAGAAATTTCATACATCATTTTCTCCTCTGTTCAAAAATGAATAATGATAATCCAAAGGGAAATCATCTAAAAAATTGTGGGGTTTGATATTTCTGGCCTATATGATTTATTTATTCAAGGTAAAATAACAATGGAAGCATTATTAATTAAATAAGACACCTTAAATGTTTAAGCAGTCAGTACTAGCCAGTTTAGCGTGAGATGACTGCCCACGTAAACTGGATAGAAATGCAAACTATCATCACCTTTCTGGATGACAATTTGAAAATATAGGTATCATTTCTTGAGTGTTTACAATGTTCCATGCACTGTGCCATCCATGTATCCTTGTACTATCCAAGTAAAAATTTTATCAATTTCTATCAAGAACCATAAAAATGTTCATAGCTTCTGACTCATTCATTCCAATTTTAAGAATGTGTTTTTAAAAATTGAAAATAGCATGATGTGTATGTATGAGTATATATCTATATGTATACTATAAAACTTATATGGGAAAATTGAAGATAACCATTGTATTCAGAAACTAATTGTGCTATATCCTTTTGATCACATATTATGGTTATGCAGCCATTGAAAATTATTTTATATAGAATATGTTACTGCATGCAAATTGCTTACTGTGTGTTAGGTTAGAAAAGCAGGAAACAAAATTGTATTCATTACATATATTAAAAGAAAACCATGCAAAATAAGAACAGCAAAATGATCTAAATAAATAATCTGTGGAGGGGCACCTGAGTGGCTCAGTGGTTGAGTGTCTGCCTTTGACCCTGTGATCCTGGGGTCCTGGAATCAAGTCCCCACATCAGGCTCCCTGCCGGGAGCCTTCTTCTCCCTCTGCCTATGTCTCTGCCTCTTTCTGTGTGTATCTCATGAATAAATAAATAAAATCTCTTAAAAAAAAATCTGCGGAAATACATTGTTTTCCTTTCCTTCTTTACATTTTCCTCTATTCCCAAATATTTTTCAATCTACATGCCCTACTTTCATAATTAGAAAAGTCATGACCTCCACTACTTTTGCTTTATCCCTACCGGCCTATGTTGTCATATGTCTCTCACAAGACAGTGTTAGCAGTATAAGATTTGGGGTCAGACTGACCTGGTGTGGAATACTAGCTCCATTACTTACCAGCTGTGGCACTGAGCCTGAGCCTCAATTTCCTCATTTGTAAAAACACATTAACAATAAACTTATGTCAAAGATTCAAGGAGGAGAGAATGAACAACATTAACCTTGAAGAGGCCCAGGGTCCTTGGGAAGGTTTCAACAAGAATATACAGTTTAGGCAGTCCTGGAGGCCAAGCTGACTGTGCATATATATGACAACCAGAAGAAAAGTGTTCCAAACAGAGGGTTCATAGTGAAAACTAATAGAGGCAAAGGACAGAAGTATTCTGTAACTGGCTGCCAGGCTTCTACTATTGTGCAAAAGAGATACACAATTGAAATAATATAGTGTTCCATGTCAAGACATTAAGGAAGTTTCCTTAAATGGATTCAGACATCAATTTTTAATTATTTTAGTTTCCAAGTAATTTGTTTGTGTTGTTCTGGAAAACTTTGTTTTGATTTTCCCTCTCCTGAAATCATAACATATAATTGAATTATGAAAATTTAGACATAGAAGAGACATCACACTACCACCAAGACCACCATCAACAGAAGAGAGAAACAAGACCTGAAGATTTAGGATTTTCCACAATGCTTGCTTCTTCCATATCATTTGTTCTATGAAGATTTTTGGTTTTGGTATTTGTTTTGTGTTTGTTTGCTCTCTCTGTTTTTGTTTCTTGCTATAATGACCCAACTAGTTTATCTTTTCTTAGAATTCAAAGTAACAATCTAATATTCTCTTATAGAAAATTCAGTATTTATTGTGATTAATCAATCAGCTTTTGCTTTAATAACAAGCAAATTATCCTAGAATTCATGACAGTTTATGATTACCTGTTCTAGTTATTTATTTTGCACAAATTTACACTGCATCAATTTTATGAAAGTTATCATACTTTATATTTATTTATATTTTCTTTGCATCACTCCAACAGTTCATACTACCAAGGCTAAATTTACTTTAGTTCTACTACTTAGATTTGGAAATTGAGTACCTTCTCAGAATGCCCAATTTGGGTTAGGTGTAAAATTTTGAAATAATGTTTTCATGGCATAAGGACAATATCTCATGCATATAATTGAGAAAATATTGCAATGTTTCCAAATTTTGAGATCCATGTGTTTTAATTTATATGATGATTATTGATTTTATGGTCTAAAATTTCCATAGATTTCCATAGTTTCCCACAGTTTAAGTCAAGGGTGAGCAAACCACAACCTGCTGGCCAAATCCAGGCCATTGCCTCTTTTGTAAATAAAGTTTTATTGGGACACAGCCATGCCCATTTTTTGTTTTATCTCTCATCTTCTTTCTCAGTACAATGGTAGCCTTGAGTGTTTGTGACAGAGATCATGAGGTCCATAAACCTGAAAATATCTATACACTGGCACTTTACAGAAAAAGTATGCCAACCTCTGGTCTAAGTAATTAATACTGTTTCATTATATCATAATAGATACAAATATTATCTTTGGATAACTTTTGGAAGCATCAATGTCATCCTCAGCAAAATGTTTCACTACCAAAACACAAGTAATCAGTAACAACATTACCTTTTATGGAATCAGACATGTTGCAACTGAAAACTGAAAGCAACTTAAAATGACTTAAACATATATGTTTGGGCAAACCAATAGTTCAAACAAATATTTTCAGTAGCAGAAGACCACCTACAAAAAAACACCTCATAAAGAAACTCAGTTAAAATAGAGAGACAGAGAGAGCTGTGCTAGTAGACACATCAGAAGTTCAAGATCCTACCCGCCCCACTTCCCTCCTAGCCAAGGGACAAAGTTTTGACATATGACAGTGGAACTCAGGGTTCTAGAGACTATGACATGACACTTACTAGCACTGAGATTCCATTATAGGAGTTCAGCATCAATGTGGTCCTAGGAAAATTTGTCACTAGACAACCAGAAATAGTTTATTCATTTGAGTGTCATTCTCTACAATGCCTCTACTTCCTACCTGTACTTCCTACACTTGGCCACTCTTTCCTTAGCTATATATCTCCAGTCTGCTTTAATATGCAATATTTACAACTAAGAGATGTGCTCAGTCTCCCTTTTTTAACACGTTCTAACTACTTCTGTTAGAATTCAGCCAGGAGTCAGCCAAAACCTTCACCTCTGCTATGTCTCTCAGCCGCTCCAGAAGTAAACAGCATAAAAATCTGTCACAACTATGAACATCCATAACACCAATAATTTATTGGCAGAGTTAAACACTAACATTTCAAATTAAGTTTAAAAGTATTCTCAGATTGTTACCTGTGATAAAATCTATTCTTAGCGATAGTTAACAAATCTGTATCATTTCATTCTACTAACCATGCTTTTAAAATAAAACCTTATTGTAATTTTCCAGAACACTCCAGGCTGGCATGATGGCCTTTAAAAAAATTGTTTCCCTTAATTTCCTTCAGTGCCTACGCTCTGAGGACACAAAACTGGGTGCTGTGAGTAGGTGAAGTCATGCTGCAGGAGAGCTGGGAGATTTAAGGCATGTCTTCTTGGAACATTAAATTTATTTTAAAAATATTTTAGAAAAACAACATAAAATAAAATAGCACCCTTTTACATGAATAGCAGTACAGGGGGGTATAATTAGAAATTCCTATTACATTTTTAAGAGTACACAAGATAAAGACAGGCTTCGTGGACTGTGCCTTTAAACCTCTCACCTCCTCACCAACCTCACCTCCTCCCCTTACCAAAAATTTCCGCTTTGCCTCAGGATGCACTTCAATGCAAAAGTTTGCAAAGAACATCTGTATTAAAGACATTTTAGGTCTGATGATTCTGGTCAAGTTTAGTGTTTTTACTCTTCAACTGCATCCTTTCTTAAATGAGAAAATAGTATGACTCACAAGATAAGGAAGTCACTAAACCGTTATTAAAAAGCATGTAAAAAAAAAAAAAAAAAAAAAACACCCTACCAGCTTGGCAGTCCACTTGTGTTCTACAAAGAAATAGAAACTAGAAGGAAAATTTAGAGAAAGCACTTTGGAACCCAATAAGCTAAGAATACCAAAACAAACTGAATGAAAGGAGGAAAAACGATCATAAATAACATACTGCCATTTCTCAATCAGGCTTACGTTATGTACTCATCTTTCTATCAGAAGCCACTGCTAACTATACATACATGTGAAGATTTAATTTCTGAAAAGCATATACTTGTTCATTGACATCGTATAAAAATCATTTATTCATGCTTTTATACACTTTAAAATGTATGTAAAGCCTACCTTATTGTATGAAGAAACCAGTGGACTGTGTTAGTTTGATCTCAGCACAGATATTTAGATAAAGAATCACACCAGTGGTTTTAATCTTTTAAGTACAGAGACTGACTTAACATCTGGAAGTTTTACAGCGCAGGTATTGAAAGTTGCTGAGTTAAAGAAGGCCTCTTATTATTCAGCACAAAATAAGACTGACACAATAACATTTGGATAAGCCATTTTTTGTTAATTTTAGAAAACGTATGCTCCAAAGCAATTTAGGGTTTCTGTGTTTGTTGATATTACCTTTTAATGTGACAACCATGACACCGTTTTCCAAAACAGATGGATTAATGTCATTTTTTTAAAAAAAAATTACTTCACCTAGACAGGTGTTTCCTGTGTGTGTTTGACATGAAATTAAACATAGCTCCAGATGTTCTGTTTGTAGCAAAGCCAGTTAATTTTATTAGAACATTTAATCACAGATCAACAGTGTAATAGAAGGGCAGTGAACGTGAAGCAGAGACTTAACAGAACTTCCTAATGAATTGTGAATTAGTTTATATAGGGAAATCTAGAGAAATACGATGCTGCTTATGTGAATCCCGCAAACGTATTGATTTGAGCTTGTTATTTTTTTCCTGAATTCTAATACTGTTCATATTTGGAAGCTTCACTAGAATCGTGAAGTTTTGTATGTCTGTGTGTGTGTGCATGCATGTACGAGTGTGTATGTGTGTCTTAAGCTGGCCATGCAGTAATTCTGCAGCTACTTGGTGTGAATAGAATCAGTTTGTTTAAGTCCACCGTTTGCGGTGCTCTGTAAACACTGCTCCTTAGACATGTGCCTGGAAGTGCGGTAGGGAGTTCCTAATATCCACAGTGACTACTCTGCCTGCAACGCACATACTCAAGAGACAGAGGCACAGAGTTCGGCTCTGCCAGGCTTAAACATCATTATGTGCCTAGTTATTTTTCCTCTAAGATTAGCTATAGATTTCCCATTAATTATAGCATCAGGTTGATTCATCATTAATAAAATAAATCTCAGTGAACTGTCACTGATTTCTTGACTAAAATGAAAACAAATGAAGAAAAACCAGTTCCTGTCTTTGTTATACTCTTATCAAATTTGTCTTTGCAGCGGTGTGGTCATTCCAGAGCCAGAGCAAAATATTCATAATTTTCTACTTTGAAATATTAGTGTGCCCATATGCACTAATAAAAACTTAAAGCCCTGCTATGATTGATGTTTTTTGTTGGCCCGTCACCTCATTGTATAGAAGTTTGTTTTAATGAGTTTCTCTAATGAATATTTTATATTGCTACTTGGATGAATGGCATATGGTAAATGCAAGGTAAATTACAGCTCTTTAAATAAATATTTTTCATAAATTATTTATTTTGTGATGCCTGTATCGGTAAGATGTCATGTCAGATAAAGATTGGAAAGTATTTACTGTAATACTTATTTGTAACTTGAAGAAGTAAAATTTTTTAATTATTAACAAGCCTCCAATATACCCATGAAACTTATGGCAAAATTAGCATAAACTCTATCACATTACAAATTTGTGTAGACAGCTTCCATTCTAAAATGCAAAAACAAGATAGTATCTCATGTTTGTAAGAATTTTTATGTAGTACTATGCAAATAAGAAAAACCATTTCTGTAAGGATGAAAAAGAGGGAACTTAGTAGCAACCAAACTTAAAATGAGATTTAATGTTGAGAATTGTTTAATCCCTAAATTGTGTTATATTTTTTAAAGTATAATATAATTATTTTAATTGAATGGCAACACATTTTTCATAATGCTTCTTATTTTCTTTGGGGACACATAGGTGTGAATGGATTTTTTATCTAATAAATATTAATAGCTAGTACTCATTGACAGCCTTTATAAACATTATCTCATTAAATTCTCATGATAACCATGAAAATGCAGTAGGATTATCCCTATTTCTACAAATAAGAAAACTGAGAATCACATGGCTAAGAACTAATAAAGATTTGAGCCCAGAATAGTTTGCCTGCAATGCCTGTGACTTTCTAGCTAAGTTGACAAGGCCCCAAAATATGTCATTTCCTAACAAAAATATTTTAGACGTGGGAAAAGCAAATATCCTCTATTCTTACACTATTTCATTATTAATAATGGTAACAGCTAACACAGTGATTCCATTGTTCCCGGTACTAAGTGTTTTACCTCTGTCAGCTTACCTAATCGCTACAACAATGCTAAGAGATGTGTACCGTCATGACCCCCACTGTACAGACAATAAAACTGAGGCACAGATGATTCAGGAAATGCTCAAGTTGCTCAGCCTGTAGGGACCAAAACTAGCATTCAAACTGAGACACTGAGCCAAAGTCTGTGCTCTAAATAGTGAGGACTATCACATTACATTGAAGCATGATCATGGGTATCTCTCTCCCTTGAAAGTAAGCACCCTAAAGTCATTAGTGTGTCTTATTCATTTGTGTAACCCCCGAACCCACAGCATTGCTTAGAGAACAGTACCTGCTCAGTAAATATTTGCTGAACTGAACTGACTCACCAATGTCTACTGTTCACACATATCCTCAAAATTGAATCTTCTCCAATGTTTTAATTCTAAAAAGAAGAAAAATAATCAAATGTTAACAGCTGTGTGCAGAAATTTAGCCACATAGGGGCCTATGCTTGCTCACCCCAATTTAAATAACAATAATCATAATATATAAAATATAAATATAATATATTTTTGTATAAAGATGCAAAAGCTGGGTCAGAAAAAAGATCTATAACTACTTGCTTTTTTGCCTACAGTCATGTTTCCAGCTTAGTTACACATTTGTCCATCCCGCTTTTTACCTAGAAAGATGGCAGTTTCATGTGATGCAATTGAGTGTCAACTTTTTTTTTAAAGATTTTTTTCTAACGTATTCATTCATGAGAGACGGGGGAGGGGGGTGGGAGGCAGAGACATAGGCAGAGGGAGAAGCAGGCTCCATGCAGGGAGCCTGACGCTGGACTCGTTCCTAGGACCCCAGGATCAGGCCCTGGGCTGAAGTCAGCGCTAAACCACTGAGCCACCCGGGCTGCCCTGAGTGTCAACATTTACACTATACTTGGATTACCAATTATAATACAACAAAGCATTTGTGTTACGCTAAATTATACAGAGAGCAATTTAATCTTTCTTTAGTAACTCAAAAGGAATATGAAGATTTTAAGGAGCTTCAGATACCACTTTACAAAAACAATCCATTTTTGAAACTGTGATAAGCATGCAATTCAATACTTCTAGTTACTCTAACACTGTCTTGATTTTAGAAAATGAAAATTTACATGATTGCATGTACCTTTTCGTACTGATACATAGACTACATCTTGCAGGGTTAAAATTTTATCCTGTGTAAGTTAATTCAGAGACCCAAATGTAAGCACTGGCAATCAAGAACATCATGTAGTCTGGCAACATATTTTGGAACATATTGATTCCAAAATATCTAGATAAACAAAAAGAATTCATCCATATGTTGTTGTTGTTGTTTTCTTTCCTCTCTGACAGATGGCATGCTAGAGAATAAATAAAAACAAATGCCTTAAATCAGAAGAGTCCTTATATTTATATCTCAATTCTGGCTAACAATATGAATATAAAAGATTATTTAATTTAGGTAGATTTAAAGTAAAATACAAGAAAACCCACAACAAATTGTAATTGATTATGAAAAGGATGGGAAAGCAGCAAAGTGGAGGTTACATTTCCGGAGCCACTTTTTCCCTCCTTGCTCAATGGAAAGCATGTCAATTGTTTTGTGATGAACTCAAGCTACAGCCTGATGAGCATGTCATGTTTGAAAAGCCACACTGAGATACACTCAGAAGACAATTTTGCAAAATATTTCAGCTCTCGTTGTAATATACTAGGAGTATTGGATTTTTCCTATCATATCTGTATTTAATGTCAGAATTTTATTGCTATTCCTATGATCAGATACCAAGAGAATAGATTAACGAATACAATGATTAGCAAAGCCATTGATATTTACATATTATATGACCCTTGCTTGAGAGGCAGGCCATTTCCCAATGACTCCAGGGTGTTCTAAACTGGTTATTTCTGAAAGCTGGTTTGAAAGAATTGGTACCACTATCCAGAAATAGGTAAGAATGAGCACCCAAAGTAGTTTCTGGAAAAACCAGTAGGGTGCTACATGTTTATGAGAGCAGAAAGAAAGGCTACCAAGGAGGGCAGAGATTTGGAGTAACCAGTGGAGACCTCTCCCCCTCGAATCCTATTCTTCCCCTCTTCCCCAGTGCCACAATCAGACCTTTTTTTTTTTTTTTTTTTTTTTTTTGCCACATGTGAGACTTGAAGGGCAAATGCTGGCAGATGGCAGAGAACACAGGCAGAGAGGCGTGGATCTTGGCTGCTTTCGATGGGGATGGTGAGTGCTACCTGCGCTGAGCTCAGTGTGGCCTCTGCCATCCTCAGATTCCAAATCCCTGCAGGGCTGGCTGAGGCACTTCCCAGCTTTGATGCAGGGTTGGAGTGCATGTGGGCTGGCTTTACAGAAATGGATACTCTCTGATAAGAACTGCAGGAATGGATATATTCATGCTGTAGGAACAGAGGCTCAAACTTTAGAAATCAGAAAGTGTGGTTTATCCCATGTGATCTCAGACTAGGGACCTTGAAGTGAGCACCTAGGTCAAAGGACTTAATACTAAATAAAACCAACTTCCTGAGAGTCACCCACTTTTATAAAGAGAGAAGATTATTTGTCCAAATTTTGAAGTAATATTGTAGAATTAATGACATGTGCGTGTATGTGCATTTTTTAATTTCTCAGAAAATTTATACTCTATTTTGGCCAAATTCACTGCACAACAAAAAATACTCTATTCTATAAATAGAAAATCCTAACTTAAGACATTTTCTATCTTTCAAAAGCAATGATAGGCAAGTGGGTAAACCTTAAAGGAGAGAAGAAGTGGGGAGGGACATAAAGTACTTTGACGATCACTGTCTTCAGACCTTCTAAATTACAGTGGTAACTCAACTGTTGGGAGGAGGAAGCAGTATCAAAATCACTTGGGAGCTCTTTTCAAATTATAGGCACGGCATCATTGTCCCCACCCTCCTGCACCATTCCTGTGGGAAACTATTATTAATAAAAGGTATGTTACATCACTTAGGTGTTATGCGGAGGGGTGTGAGTGGGAGGGGGGTGGGTTAGGTGGTGAGAATCCCCAGAGACTATACTGAAATTCCAAACACTATGATTTGTAGGTTAAGCCCATTTAAAATGAGACTCTAAAGCAGGGTTCCTCAACTGTGACTCCTGATATTTTAGATGAGTAATTCTTTGTTGTGGGGGCTGTCCTATATATTATAGGATATTTTGCAGCATCCCAGTGTTCTACCCACTAGATGCCAGTAGCTACACACCCTTCTCTTCACCCAATCAATACAATAAAAAAAAGTCTCCTGATATTGCCAAACCATCCCCATAGTGGGGATCATGCCCATTAAGAACCACAGAACTAAAAGTGCATGAGATATAGACAGGAGAAGGAATGTTGATTTGAATCAAGCCGAAGAAATCTTAATAAAATATATATTACCACAATTAGCCAGCAAGATAATAGTTGGGATGTCCGATACAGGAACAAAGGGTTCTTTCCACCAGTAGCAGTGTATTTTGTCAATATTGGAAAAAAGCAACCAACGTGGCTGCTTTAGTTCTACTCTAACTTAGAGAGGAAAGTGCTCATTCTAGGAAACAGAGGTTGTCTCTCATGAAAGGGAAAAGGGCCCACTTTTCTCTAAAGAGTGTACTCTTTCTCCATTAAAAAACAACAACAACAACAAAAATCTTTTTTCCTAGCAAGATAGGCATTGTAAACAGATATATAATGTTTTGTGGGGGAACAGATCCCCATAATGAAAACAGTCTTGCCCTAGCAAGACACTGACTGGGTCATGGGAAGTTTTGGATGTACCTAGTTTTGTAAAAATTGTTCCCCACAAAATGCTTTTCAATACTCTGCATCCTTTGTATAATTTCCTTATATTTACCATTACAAAATTAAGTGAGATATGAACAATTTATAAAAGAAAAATTACATGTGGATAACATAAAAGTGGAAAGATGCACAGCTTCACTAGAAATTAATACAACAAAACACTAATGACATCAAGATCTGATTTTCACCACCTGTTAGATTGAAACATGCCATATTTCATTGAAACTAAGTTATCAACTATAAAACATAATCATGATTCTTTTAAAGATTTTATTTATTTATTTTGAAAGCCAGAGAGATCCTGTGACCATGTGCATTGGGGTAAGGGCTGAGGGAGAGAAAGAATCTCAGGCAGACTCCATGCAGAGTGTGGAGCCTGATGCAGGACTCCATCTCACAATCTTGAGATCCCAACCCGAACCAAAATCAAGAGTGGTTTAACCGACTGAGGCTCCCAGGTGCCCCAAAACACGACCATGTATTTATATACCATGAAGAAAGTACTAATTTGACTATTACATGTCATGGACTATAAAACATATTCAAATTTTAGAGCTGTGAAAAATGGGGGAAAACATGTTTAAGAATCAATGAAATCTATACTTATAAAATTGCTATGGTTCAGTATTGCCAGGGGTATAGAAAATAGACATTCTCCTACAATATTTGTGGTATCATAAATTGGTACAGATTTTGGAAGGAAATTTGACATGGAATCAACATAATAAATCCACATACTCTATGACAGCAATCTAATTTCCAGAGATCTATCCTACAAAAATATTATCCTAAGAGTTTAAAGATATATCTACAAACATATTTAATGAAATGCTATGAAAATGGTTTAAAAACTTAGAAACAACCTAAATGTCCATCAAAAAAAAAGAGGGGATACAAACATTTTAGCCTAATATTGTAATTCTAAGCAGTCACTAAGAAAACAAGTTAACTTCACATATACTACTTTGGAAATACATGAATCATGCTAAATATAAGCACAGTACAGAACAAGGATATTATTTATTCCATCTTCTTCTATAAAGACAATTTCAATTATTGTCAAAGGTAGACTTTTATTTTTTATTCTATATATTTCTACATTTAAATATCTATTAATAATTTTATAACAATACATGTAGAATTAAGTGCAAGAAGGAGGGCAGTAGAGTGAATATAATATGCTACATCCAAATTAATAGGATTAATATCTATATACATACATGCTGCACAGTTGTGGATACCTCTTGAAGGGACTGAGGAATCTGTAATAGTACTGCCCACAGTGTTGGAAAAATAAGGAGACTAGAAAACATGAGAAAGTGGGATTCTTTGTGTACATTTTTATACCAAAAGTCAATAAATATTTAAATAGTGTATATTTTTCATTTAATTTTATTTATTTTTTTAAAGTGTATTTTCATTTATTTATTCATGAGAGACACAGAGAGAGAGGCAGAGACACAGACAGAGGGAGAAGCAGGCTCCACGCAGGGAGCCCAACGTGGGACTCGATCCCGGGTCTCTGGGATCACTCCCTGGGCTGCAGGCGGTGCCAAACCACTGAGTCACCAGAGCTGCCCTCATTTTATTTTTAAATATGTTTCTTACCTCCTGGGATCTATCTATTTTCAGATATTCAAATGTCTGATATTTTCTACATTCAGATGTTTTACTAATTATTCTCTTCTGGTTGGATTTACACTGTCAGGTAAGAGCAGGGAGTTATAAACAACCGGAGCAAAAGCAAAGCTACAATGCCTGCACTCCAGTACATGCATTCAGATCCAACAAACACGTCCCAGTGGTGTGACCTTGGGCAACTCACTTCCTGGGTGCCATTTCATATATATTGACTCATCTTAATTCTTCTTCCAATGGGTAAACTTGTTATAGTTGCTATTTAAAGGTGAGGCACTACCAGAAATCAGAGCACCCTGTCTCACATTATTAAGAAGTTGGAGATGTGAGACAAGAAAAGCAAGTCCCCCTTCCACTTAGAATGGCTCCTGGTCTGTGGAGAGTATGGCTCTGCCTTGGTGTATGGTCAGGATTCAAGAAGTGTGTTGAATGAGTGATTACCAAAGGCCTACGTTCACTCGGAAGACCAAGGAAAGTAGAAGATTTGAGAGAGTGGCTAATATCTGAACTAGATTTATTTGGGTCTTTGGTTTAGAGTTTGGAACTGAGAAATGGCAAATTCATCTATATACATAAAGGTGGCTCTCAAGGTGCCTTGGAATGGCCCAAAGCCCTGGGGTTGTGGGGTAGGGAGAGGTTCACTTATCTTCCAAAAAAAGTACTTTAATTCAAACTTTTTTTTTAAGATTTTATTTATTCATGAGAGAAACACAGAGAGAGTGAGAGAGAGAGAGAGAGAGGCAGAGACACAGGCAGAGGGAGGAACAGGCTCCATGCAGGGAGCCTGATGCGAGACTCAATCCCAGGTCTCCAAGATCAGGCCCTGGGCCAGAGGTGGCGCTAAACCGCTGAGCCACCCAGGCATCCCTAGTTGAAACTTTTAGTGGTGTTGGTTTAGGCATTTCAGTTGTACAATTAGCAAGTAAAGACCACATGCTTTTATTCAGCAGCTCATTAATCTCCCAATACTCCTTCAAGATATGATCTGTCATTATCATGGAAAGCTGAAGTTCAGAGAAGTTGAGTAATGTGCTGAAGATCACATACCTGGTAAGAGGGTACCCGGATTCAAACCGTCCTCCACCTGGCTCCAAAGGCAGCACTTCCTACAAAACACTGACCTAAGAATGCTAATCCACCGTCAACATGCCTACCCTGGTTCCCTAATTACAGCTAGATCAAGTTATATCTAGATCACCTAAGACCCACATTAATACAGATTTCAAGCCTCATTTCAAAACTGCTGAATCAATCTTCCTGGGAGAGAGGCTCATAATCACTGTTTACAGCAAGCTGCTCAGGCATAAACTATTAAAATGGCTAAAACATCCAGACAAACGCTATCCTTTTCTCATGGCTTATACACATTAATGATATATACACACAACATTTTTATAGACACATAAAATTATGACTATTGTATATTATATTTACCTAATCATATATAGTAATTGTAATTACAGGTATGTATATACGAACAAATACACCTGACTGCATTTTTTAAAACTAGAAATAAAGAATTTGTACATTTTCTACTTTTCAGTTAATAACAAAATTATTTGGCAATAGAATATGTTAGGAAAAGTACAATTAATATTCTTAAGTGGAAATATTTGTATTTTATTTTGCACTGCTGTTAGGTATGCTAACAATGGATCAGGAAAATACAGAGGTGATTTAACATGTAGCCAGAGCTTGGTCATTTGATTATCTTTCTTTCTACCATTCAGTTAGGAGCTAATTAATATGCCACATAAACAATACCATTTAAAATAATCTGTAGTTCACCAAAATGCATATGACACCTTGATGAATACCCAATTTCCCTTTAGAATTTTGTTTGCTGTGCCTTGCAAAGCACTACATACTTCTCTCTGAAAAGCTTTACATCTGTGAATGCAACAGCCCCTCAAATCTATAACTGAGCTTTGTGTGTATAAAATTGAAAGTATCACTGAAAATTAGATAATTGCACTGAGTGGCCATAAATTGTACATTTTTTTTAAAAAAACCTATTTTTTAAAAGTATTTTGAGCCCAACAGTTCCCTTTAATGCCTCTGGGCAGTATTTTCAGAACTCATTTGTTTGAGGGGTTTTTAATCTGAGGACATTGAAAAGTTACACCCGCTGTGCTGTCGTCAATCACGCCAGGAGGAAAAATAGTGGCATGATTTGTTATCTGTTATTCCCCTTGCTGTGGTGACTGACTCCCAGTGCCAGCTCTGTCCTTAAGGCCATCACTTATAGGGACCACTGTCTGTCAAAACCACAGCCAACTTTAAGGGCTGCCTTTGTTGGAGCAGACAAATGAGTATGACCTTTAACAATAAAATAGGCACCTACTGAGAAAGATGAAACAGCAGCTGAAATTAAGAACACCATATAGCCATTTCAAACACTGGAGAAAAGTTAGGAGTTGAACTAAAACTTAATTATAAGAGTAAATGTGGGTAGACGTTGTCAATAATGAAACAGACATGGTCAGAAGTATCGATTTGCCGCCTGAACTAAAACTTCATCCAGGAATCATCCTACCTTTCATTAATAATGAATAGTATTGATGGGGGTTATTTAAAAGTCTGGGAGGGATTAAATTATGATGGCTAAAGGTTTACCAGGTGGCCGTATTTTCTGGGTGCAGAGATAAACAATTTGTTTATGAATATTCCAGAAGGGCAAAGGGGAAAAAAAATAAGAACACACTAAACCTTTGATTTACAGTAATAGCTACTTCAAACGATCTGCAGCAAAGTGCCTCCGCCTGGATAGGTATTGGCTGTGAACTGGCCATTGATATTTTGTAGTGTTTCAAAGCTTAGTGTAAGCATTCCAGGCATTGCATTGTAAAGACCACAGCACAGTTTGTGGTTTGAAAGGCTCTTGTAACCCAACCTGGCAAGTGGTCAGTGGAGACTACATTTTACAGAGAACACAAATCAATCTTATTGAGCACTTTTCAAGCAATATAATATTCTGCTTGTGACAATAATGAAATTAGTCTATGGATTTTGTTTAAATATTGAAATGCCATTTGAATATTTAATGAAACACAGTACTTTATAAATATGCATATTTGTGTGGTCTTGATAAAAATTACGTTATTGATTTTTATAGAGACATCATTAGGAATAATGTCAAAATATCCCTTTATTCAAAATCAGTTACATTTGTTAATTCAGCAATACCTGTTTGAGATGGTTAAAGAGTCATTGGATTGCCTACCTATAATTCTATCACCTCCTATGTGATAGATATCAGAGCTACTCCCTGGTATTTCCAGTTCTCCCCCTTCAGCTTATGGCGGGGATGGGAGGAAGTGGTCTTTTAATCCCCTTGACAGTCTTTGGCCAAGGAAACATGAGTGGAAGCAATGTGTCATTTCCAGATGAGTGCATTTATTTACCCCGTCTCTTTCCTTGCCATAAAAAAAAGGCAATAAATTTGTATTGAGATGTTGGGGAATTTGGATCATTAAAAGTGGAAGACAGATGCCTGTAGGATTTCCTTGACTCCTGTAAAGGAGAAATATATAATATCTGTTCAAATTCATTGAGACTTTGGAGTTGTTTGTTACCACAGCATTGCTTAACTTATCCTGACTAATATGACTTAGTGACTTCTTTGGCACGCCCTATTTATGTATCTGTGTATATGTATGCATGATTTTTTTTTTTTTTTTAGCAGGAGATATTTTTGATCCTATGTGTAACTTTGATACTTCCTCTGATGGCTGTCTTCCTGGCACCATTTATATGTGTGCTTTGTGACTTTAACTTGAGTTGCTTTGCCTCATAACTCTTCCAGCCCAAAATAAAATCACAATCTCTTTCAAAAAGAAAGGATCTAAGGTCTGGGTTCTAATCCTAGAATTGGCTGCACCTGTAATAAGTCCAGGGTTCACAATATCACCTCTCGCACAGAAGTGTACATCCTCAAAAGTACATAGAATTTTTTATAATCAAAAGCCTGCACCAATGTAAAGGCCCAAGTTTTTAATAGGTTTGGAGTTTCAATTGTAACCTCACACTGAAGTGGTTATCCTTTCAGCGGAGGGTTAAAAAGCTTTGACAAAGCACCGCAGGGAACATTGGATTGCCCTCACCTACATTGTACCTAGCTTGGGATGGATAAATACAGTCTCATTCTCTAATGTTCCCGACTGCCTCTAGGAACACTAAATTTTAAGAGAGAAAAACATGAATCCTGTATTTCAAGAGAGGTAGAACTAAGCCATTGTTAACTCCCCTTAAAAAGGATATTCAGTGGCCAGTTCAGTTTGCCCCTGAGACACCTAAAGCTGCATTAAGTACTTGTGAAAGTGAAAATCCACTGGGAACCCAATTCCAGTGTTTAAACCTCAGCATGAATAGTAGAGTTCCTAGCAGGGTGCGCTTTTACATGTTATAAGCAGATTCAAAACTTACTGTATGCAGTCGTGGTACGCTATTTCTATTAACCTATAGCTAACCGTAGTCTTCTAGAAGATGAGTAATCGAAATATCAAACGTCATATAACCTCAGCAAAATTAGAGGAAAAAAGCCAACAAGCATCTGACAATCAAGAGGCTGTGCACTTTCTCACTTAGACAATGTTTGAACCAGAAAATGTAATCGATTTAAGCATTTAAAGTTTGCCCGTTCTGTCTTCCTACCAAATATGGCATAATATAAATTCTCCGAATTTATCTTAAAAATATAGTGACATTTGCTGTTAATTAGATCATTTATTTCTAATAATTACTTTCCTCAGATAGGCACTTTATAAATGTTACAAATAACTACTCGGTAGCATAAAATAGTAGAATTTATTGTGCACGTGTTAAATAAATGAACATATAATTTTACATTAATATTATAAATACACGTGTATTTAGTTTTAAGAACACGTGTCTAAGGGTAACCCATTTTCAAAGTTTTGATTTACTTTGCATGAAAAGTAAAGGGTCAAGCTTCCTTCTAAGTGTTAGGCTTCTTATTCTTTAAGCTTGTATTTACACAGCCTAACAATGATTTTACTGGAAACTACTGAGAAGTCTGCATTTCATTCAATATTGCTTAGCAAATGTGTTGTTATTCTGCTTTAAAGTCTGTTTTAAACATAGCATCTTGATTGCTATTTGACAGTAATAGGTCAAGCATGAGATATTTTAGATCCTATTAAAATTTTTCAGGTCAAGCAAAGGTGACAGAAAAATAACCATTACAGGATCTTTATTGTATATGATAGGACCACAAATAAACTTTGCATCCCTACTCCCAGTGTGTCCAGACTTGACTGAAAGCAAAAGGGTGAGCTTTTCTATTGATTTTCACATGTAAGCTAAGAGGCAAAATAACCCCAGCTCATTAAAGGTGCCAGTGTGGTGGATGATTTGGCGCCTTTTATCTTCTGAAAATAAAATCAGCTAAATCTGAGACATATGGTAGGATTGTTAATGGAGAAACAGCACAACTAGAAGTACACATTCCATGGACCCCAATTTCTTAGGTATTTATGGCCCTGCCCATTTATTCTTATACTTCTATGTTTCCAATCTGCAGAAGGGAGATTTACTTTTGATCAGTGGCTTTAATGTGTTGCTTTCTTTCTTTTTTTTTCTAACAGCCATACCACTTCCAAAGTTTGGCAAAGGTTCCTAAATATTATTTATGGGAAAGTACATCTTTTTGAAATAGGGATCTACAATAACTTTACAAACGGGAATATTTTAGAGCCTGTCTGTGAGAGATGAATGCTACAAGTCTACCTTTTCACATCTAGCCCTTGAGAAGACTAGGTTTTTGTTTAATGAGTTTTTTTTTAATTTACTATAAAAAAAAAACAACCAAAGAAAACTTCATTCATATAAAAATGAATGACTAGCACCGTTTTCCCACAAATGTTGTATTCAGGAATGCTTCCCTCTTCCTAAAGGGTTCCTCCATTTTTCTTTCCTTTTTTGTGAGCTCATTTATCTCTGTCTCCATTTCATAGAAACTTATTTTACAAATTACACTTTTTGTGTCACACATTTCAAAGAAAGATGACCCATGATCAGACAGGGAAATACTCCTTGAAACGATGTTTAACTTAAAGAAGATGAGATCACTCTGAGTAAATTAAAAACTAAATTAGCTTGAATTTTTAAAGATATTTCCAAGTTAAAAATTCTTATTCATGTCTCTAAGTCACAGATTGTCTTCATTAAAAAGCAAAAAATATTTTTAATGTTTAACCTCAAGATACCTGGAAAAAAAGAATTCCATAATAATTATTTATTTTATTTTTCCGCTTATGGGAACTTATTTAAGATGTTATTTGCATTTGTAACCTTATACTTCATATCCCCACCTCTCTCTTTTAACATCTATCTTCCCAGCATAATTGTCTCCTTGTCCTATTCCTACCATACTCCCAAATCAGTGCTCTGATAGATCTCTACACTAAGAAGGTGTTGTCTACAAAGGTGGCTATGAATAGATATGTTAAAAAGGCATGGATGATCCTAATTCAGAAGAAATAAGTTGCACCATAGAAATGTAAGTAAAAAGGGATTTTCAAAGACATATAAAGTGAAGAGATTTCATAGAGCCCTGCAGATACATTAAAAAAATGTAAAAAATCCAATTATTTCTATTTTAAGTATCACCTTTCTCCTTTCTTCTCCTTCTTACCTCTTTGAAAATCACAACCCAATCCTCATCTTCATAAAAGCTAACTGAAGGTACTTTTGCACATAACCAGAACACAATTCTGAGGAACCTTCTCCGAGGACTCATGACATAACCCTTAGATGTGAATTTCATATACGAAACACAGCAACAAAATCCATGTTTTCTTGTGTCAGAGGTGTCAGGGAAGACTACCTGACTAGATGTGGAGACCTAATGTAAAGACTGCTGTCCCCTTTAACATGGTAATCTTAAACAAGAAGTTACCTTCTGGTGCTTATGAAATAGATGATATTTAAATACTTTTAAAATTCTGGTTCTCTTCAACAACCAGTGCATAAAGGATCACAGAATCTCAAAGCTCAAAGGAACCTTCAAAAGGTCATCTTTGATAATGGAAATACGGGAAAAGGCCCAAAGACCTAATGTGACCATCACTCTGACCGAGGTAATGCGTAGCGCAGGTTTTCTCACCACCAGATTGAAGGGTCAATGAGGCAAATGACATAAAATTATTTTTAAAAACTAAACACTTTGTTTTATGTGCTGTGAAAATACCAATAAGGATAGAAATCACAATTGACTTTTTTAATAAAAGAGATGCAAAAAAAATTTTAACTCTTGTTAACTACTCATTCTAGGAAAAATCTTAGATAAAGAAGTATTAAAAGTCCTTTATCCAATTCTTTCTGGATTCCATCTAGAAACTACAACTAACATCAGATAATACCATTCCCTTTCCTTTGTGCATCATCGGCAATTCTAAATCTTAAACTGGACGCTATACTTGGTTAAAAAGAAAAAAAGAAATTAGAAGATTAGCATAGACGATATGCACAAAATGACAATAAGAAGTCATTTACCACTTGCTTAATACTGACCCCACAGCCTCAAAGTATTGTAGGTGCTCCCTTGTTTTGAAACACCTAGGATTTTTTTGCTTGGGCTTTGGAAAAAGAACAGAACCTTTTCGTCCCCTGGATTGACTTTAGAATCCTATCATCATTAAGTGTATGTTATAAACTTCCCAGTAAGAATTTGTTAATGACTTAGGTATGGCTTAAATTTGGAAGAAGGATCTTGTTGCTATATTGTTCCCCAAGCCCCTTACACAAGCTACAAATTTGCATGCAGGTGAAGCACTTTTTGTGCAATTATTTTATTTTAGAGCATCTAATGAACACTGCTCCTTTCCAAAAAAGGATTTGAATCAGTACCTGTAGAAGAGCAATTTTTAATCACTTGGGTGAGAGAGTGGGTAATAGACTCCATTGAGAAATGGATGAAATACACACTGGAACACATCTAGAATTTTTTAAAATTCATCATTTTCTGGAACTCATCCATGAACTACATATCAGTAACAAAAACTATTTTAAAAAATCTATCCAGCATTAATTGATTTCGATGTAATTTCAGAGTTAATGAAATAATGTGTATAAAATGTTTACCCAGAGTTTGACTTATAGGGCTCAACTAAGAATAACACACTGTTTTCATTAACACACTATTTCTCTTTAAGGGTAGAAGAAAAGCATTCCAGGTCAAACACAGAAAGTTTATTCAAACAGCTGAAAACAAAGTCATATACATTACCAGAAGTAAACATGGTGGTCTTTTTTAACCAAATACACATAATAAGAAATAATAGTGAATAATAATAATATTTATTGAAATCATCCTCACAGCAAGTTTTTTTTTCTTTTTATCACAGCAAGTTTATGAAAGATCTAATACAAACATATCCACTATAAGATGAGTGAACTAAACAGTAGTTTATTCCTAATGGTCTATTGATCATATATATTAAAGAGCTACGTTAAAATGTAGTACAAACTACTATGTACAAAGTAGGAATGCATCTTTACTCAAATGTCCTTTCTAATTGTTCTATCAGAGCCAGAAAATACCATCAGTTTTAGACACAACTCAAACCATGGAGTAATCTTTAGTTACAGTCTTCCTGCCCCCCACCTGGGGAGGCAGCGTTAAAAACATGTGAAGAGCAAGGACTTGGCATCAGACTGACACGGGTTTCATCCTTGTCTCTGTGGCTTATAAACTCTGGGAATGCAGGTAGGCTGTTTAACTCCTTGGAGATCCTGATTTCCACTTATACAATGGACACAAGACACCTACCTCATGGAGTCTAAATTTAAGATGAAAACTGAGAGAGCATGCAGAACTCTTAATCCTGGGGTATAGCAGATGCTTAATAAAATGTGAATTTATTACTATTAATTAATTCTCCAAGATTCTCAAAGCTGCTCCTTTCTGTTTCTTGACATTGATGCTTACCAGTTTCATCATAAAGGGTTGTTATAATAATTCGGGAAAGAGATTATTTGGGACCTGCAATTTTGAGGGCTCTTATTCCCTTTTCACTAACTACATCCCCTGAGGCACGGTTGCTTTAAGAGGCTTGGATTACTTTGTTCCCTTCCCAACACTGTGGTCTGCTTTGTTTGGAAGCCCTATTGGTCTTTCCTCCCAGCCTCTGCTACAGTCACGAGATCACTCACTAGTCCTGAGCAAGAATGCTCTTGAATCATACTCCCTTCAACAGGATAATGTTGGATGAGTAGAGTGGCAAAGTGAATCCTAGCAGAAAGAAAGGGCCCCAAAGCAGACCAATCCCCCATAGAGGGCCTATCCTTTTGTTCTTGGTGTCCATAAAATAACTGTTCTAGATCACACCTAGAAGCATGCCTGTGCAGGTAAAGATGTCAGGTACCCTGCTCTAATTGAACGAGGCTACAATTTCATTCCCATTCTGGACTTCTCTATTGAGAAGTCATTAATTTATTGCCATTAACTTATTCAGAATGCTATTTATTTATGAGTTCGTTCACATATGTATTGAGCATCTTCCCAGTGCTAGAGGTCAAGGACACGGTCTGAGGGCTCATTATGTACGTGGATAGACAGGCATCTAAATAATTAATGTAATACAGTGGGACAGTGCAAGACTACAGTGTAGGAGTAACAGTGAGGAGAAACAATGATCTGGAAGGGGGATGAGGGGTCTTGGAAATATTCACTAAGGAGTTTGGAAACTTTTGAGCTGAGTGTTCAAGATAAACCCAATGTTCTCAATGCTCCCTGAGCCCTGATCAGCTCCCAACCTCCCCTTTGCTCAGCTAGCCTATACTTTAGTGTTTGCTCAGTGAAAAAAAATGAATGGATAAATGAATTGGGTTTAGATCTAATTGGGGGGAACAGAATGAATTTTTTTTAAACTATCTGAGCAAAGTTGGAGTGCATATTTAGTGTAGATGATGGAGATAATGGGAACTGTTTCCCCCTTCCCCCTTTCCATCTGGAGTGTTCCACCTTCAGGAGCTCTCTAATGATCAATACTAATGAATCTAATTATTATTTTCCTTAGCACACAAACAGTGTTCTGCATGTATTAATAACTACAGGATAAGTATTAGTCACTCCTTTTCAGATGTAGTTTAAAAATTGCTGTTCGGTGACATGCTCAAGTCACAATAAGTGTGGGAGCAGGGATTGATTAGCAGATGGGCCCAAACTGCTGTTTCTTGTGCACACGGGAAGGACTCCCCCACTCATCTCTACCAGCTGTCGGAGATGAAATGTGCACTTCCCCTCCACAGATGTAGGAGAAAGAGCCAATGCCATTGAATTTCAATAAATGTATATTATCTCAGGCAGAAGGTGGGCAACTATCCTCACCTAAACTAAAAGCACAAAAGCAATGTTATGTTTCACCAAGATACTTAGATCTGCCCCCAGGAAATAAAATTAAGACTGTCATTTATTGCCTTTAACAAAATCACTTTCTTTCACTAGAAAATAAGAAACTGAAATCATTCCCGACTTCATACCATAAACACAATGCCTTTCTCTGCAAAATTCATAGATGAAAAACAGTGAAGTGGGAGTCTCTTCACAAAGACAATCTAACAACTATGGCTTTACTCATAGTTCCGTTAAAGGAGGGATCTCCCCGCTGACCTGGAGGCCTGAACAGCCTGAGAGTCATTCTTTCCAACTCTAAGAGAAGAAGAAACGGGGGATGATTAGGAAGTAGAGCAGGTAGGATGCTTAATCAGCGGCAGAGCAATCAATAAACACCAACAGGTCAAATCAGTTAAATTGAATTAAATTGACCTTATATCTTTGGAGAAAAGCCTAAGGACAGAGAGAAGGAGAACAGGTTAGAGTTGACTGGCCTTGTAACAACAAAGGAAGTCCAGGAGTTAAGGAATTTGAGGTTATAGCTTATCGAAGCCCAGTTGGAAAGCTACGCATTGTCAATGTTAGAAGGCTTTGAACAAGGGAAAAAGCAATATTGTCTACAAGATTACAGTAATTGCTCCTAAGGAGATTTTTCTGTTTGCTTTTCTTCATCTCTGTCTTCCTCCCTCTATTGGTTCCTTTTCTTAAGCAACTTTCTTCTGGCTTCCACTCCCATCCAGAGTCATTCTTGCCCTTCTTGGGCTTTCTTACTCCGTTTGAGCCCACTGCCTAGTGTATGGTACACAATTAATGACTGTTCTAGAAGAAATGTTGATCTTAATGTTTTCCCTTCTGTGTCTGCAAAGAGACAATTTACCATGGGTCTCTTGCATTTCTGCACATCCTGTAAGCAGAGGCATGGACTGCCTTTGCTCTGGACTATCTTCCCAAGGATGTCTGTATACCAAACAGGTGAAACTTAGGGATTGTGTCTCTCTTTCAGGCTCAAAGGACAGCTCTGTTTATAGTTCCTTTTAATAAAAATAGTGTCACCCTCTGGGGCAGGTTTACTGCTCTTTATAAAAGATTTGGACTCCTTGAGCTCAGGTCCCTTTACTGTAACCCAATCCCCTAAGTATGAGTATACAGGTGCCACTCGACTCTGCTTCATCTTTCAGGAAATTGGGCTCAGAGAACTGGCACAGACTGAGACTCTGGCTACTACTATTGTTGCTAATAATAATTATTTCTCTGATCCAGGAGTCTCAAGTGTTCTGACAGCATGCATGAAACTGTGGCAGGTTTACTTTTTAGGTTGCAAGTAGACTAAAATCTCAGATTTTTCACAGTTCTTCAAAATGACCATGCAGCCAACTGCCCCAGATTCTGTCTCTTTTTGATTTTTTACTGGGAGCCAACCAAATGTTAAGAGTTGCCCCCCCCAAATTGGCAAGGTTGAAGATAAAAAGGACGGCATTTTCCTATGTCCCCATGCCTGGCAAACACGCATTTGTGATCTATGGGAAACTATCAATCAATAGGACCTGAACCTTAAAGTTATAAACAAAATTGCTTTATTGTGTCAAAGATATTAAGCTGAAGGATCTTTCAAAATTAGCACTCCTCCAGTGTGCACAAAATTAAATTCTAGAACTTTGAACATGTATGACTAAAAAAAATTACTTGGCTATGTTGGTGACAAAATAAATACCTCTTCAGGCTAATACAGATACTACTTGGATCATCTTCCTGTCTTATAGATAGATAAATGTATGCTGTAGAAACAATTTCTGAGACCGTGTATTCCTACCTTATCAATTAGCAAGCCAATCAGCAAATATACAGAATGTGTAAATATTTAAAAATTAGAATGGTAGTGGGGCACCTGGGTGGCTCAGTCAATTAAGCATCAAACTCTTGGTTTCAGCTCATGATCTCAGGGTCATAGGATCAAGTCCCACATTGGGCTCCTTGCTCAGTGAGGAGTTTGCTTGGGATTCTCTCCCTCTCCCTCCATCCCTCCTCACCCCACTCATTCTCTCTCTCTCTCTCAAATAAATAAATAAATAAATAAATAAATATTAAAAAATAAAAACAGAATGGTAGTGTAATGTTTATATTAATAGTATTATGTTCTCACAATAAAAATATAAATGTTACTTCTTCCAATCCTGATCTATATTTACTGATAGGTCTAGAATGTCAGTTTCATTTAATCAAAAGAAAAAAGCATCTTTCACCTTTCTTTGCCACTTTTGGTATACTTCTTAAATAAAGGTGAGTTGTCAAAAATTCCTTTCTTACATGAGTTTTACATATATATTTATTATTTTTAAATATCAATAACTGCATGATTTTAACTTTTTGCCTACATGTTTTATGAGAAACCATGTCAAAAGTAGGTGACGAATATTAGACAAAAGTGAACACTGAATAATACACGGGTATCACATGCCCACTGTGGTCCCAACCCCCTAATATATGCCTACAAGTCTGCAAACTGGTAGAGAGGTGAACTCAATCATCACTTTGAGCATTTGTTATCAACACATTATTTGCACAGTACTTAAGTACTTAGTCTCATCTATTCTAACATATCTCTTAAAAAACATATTATTGAGAGGAACTGGGGTGGCTCAATCAGTTAAGCATCTGACTCTTGATTTCAGCAATCTCAGGGTGGTGAGATCAAACCTTACATCAGACTCCACACTGGGTGTGGAACCTGCTTAGGATTCTCTCTCTCCTTCTGCCCCTCCCTCTGCTCACTCTCTCTCTCAAATAAATGAATAAAATCTTTTTAAAAATGTATTATTGAATTTTCAAACCCATCAAAAGTAAGGAGATGTGAACCCCTCATCCAGCTTCAGCAGTTATGTCTACTTGGCCCTTTAGGGGGAAAAAAAAAATGTCTTTGTGATCTGAGATGGAAGATGGTAAGAACAAATTAATAACATCCTTTTCTTAAATGATTTATTGAGGAGAGATTTTTTTATATATTGACAGAAAAAATCTGGACTAAGGAAACACAGAGGTAAAGTGTTAAGGGGAAAAAAAGGAAGATTTTCACGGGATTTGAAATTTCCTTGTTGCAGTATTTTTGAAACTCGTACTAATAGTAAATTCTATTTTATTGAACAGACAAAATATTACATATATTAACCAGCTCAAATCCTAAAGAAGTCTTAACAATGCATAGGTTATTTTATACCTCCTTCCCAGATGAAATCTTTATCTTATTCATTTGTTATCAAAATAAATATCAATTGAATATCTACTATGACCTGCCCCTCCCTAAGCATTTTGAGAGGACTGGATTTGCAGCATTGAAAAAAGTAGAAGTCCTAATCTTGGGAACATTTTTCTCAATACTTCTAAATCATGTATTCCTCTCTTAATACTCAAAATGTCATTATTTTCCAATTTTCTTATATAAACTATTTGTAAGCTGTGATGTTCAATTTTATGTGTGAACTTAAATGGATCATGAGTACCCTGATATTTGGCTAAACATTGTTTGTGGAGGTATCTCTAAGAGTGTTTCTAGATGAGATTAGCATTTGAATCAGCAGACTGAGCAAAGCAGATTTACCTCCCAGGTATGGGTGGGCCTCATCCAATCCACTGAGGGCCTGATTATAACAAAAAGGCAAAGGAAGAAAAACTTTGTTCTCTATACCTGAAAGCTAGAGTTGAGATACTGATCTTCTCCTGCCTTCAAACTAGGAATACTACTATTAGCTCCCCTGGTTTTCAGGCCTTCAGACTTAGATTGAGATTTACAATACTAGCTCCCTCGGTTCTTAGGCCTTTGGTCCCAGACTGAACCACACCTGAGTCTCCAACTTGCAAACAGCAGATTGTAGGACTTGGCCTCCATAAAATCTCTCTCTCTCTCTCTCTCTCTCTCTCTCTCTCACTCTCTTTCTCTCATTGTCTCATATTGGTTGTGTTTCTCTGGAGAACCCTGACTAATACACAAGCTCAATCACATTCCATATTTCTTTGTCCCAATAGTTTTACATGGTAATGGTCAATAACACATGTATCAAGAATATATACATATTTTTTTAATGTAAGGAAGTATAACATCAGTCTTTATATCTAATCCACTTTTATTATTCTATGTTATAAACTCATCTCCTCAATTTTAACTGAGATTACTTACTATAATCTACATATAGGGACTCAAAAAGATAAAAATTTTCCTCTGATGTTAGAATTCCATTTATTTTTTGCCCCTAAAAAGAAACAATCATTTGAATCTCTTAAAGGATTAATTAACCTTTTCGTCTTTATACTTTTCTTAAAAAATCAGGACCCTAAACTGAAACCAGTTCTTCCAAAACTCTTTCCTTAATTTAGCATAGGCTTTCATTAGAAACCATAAGGAATGTAACTAATATAAGTAATTTTAAGGGACATGATCACTGACCACTCTGCATATGAAAATAAGTGATTGATTTATGGGGAAAAGAATGTTAACAAATAATCAGTGCATATGCTCATCTTGTCTAGTTAAAGTTCAGGCCAAAACCAATGCATAATAAATCCTTTTGTGTTTTAGAAAACGATGTACATTTCACCATACATTTCATTTTTCTCTGTACACATCTAAGCAAGTATGTGAGGAATAAGTGATTTTATGAAGAACTTATAAAACCTTTTCTTTTGTGAAAGTAGACCTTGAAATATAGTTAACCTAATTAGGTAAGCTTGTTCTTTCCATGGAGTGTTAACTAACACTATAAATGATATTCTCTAGTATAGAACATACTGAGAATCCTCCAGTTGCCCATAGTGAGAGTTGTGGTGTCCTTATGGGATCTTCTCAAGAGGAACAGCACATCTTCTGGATTACCACTGCTTTCCACGGCAGAGGGATGGCCTATGATATAAAGTACCTACTATGCAACATGAGAATTGAGGACAGAAAGAATTCTAGTATTGTCATCTAAACTAGAATTTTGTTAAAATATATGTCAAATGTTTTTTATTACTTCTCTTTTATTATGCATTTTGTTGTTATGACCATTATTTTGTAGCAAAGTTGCTGTCTCCATCCTGTCTCCATCTTAAGATTACAATAAAACTGTTCAGTGCTAATTATTAACAGAAAGTAGTCATACATGAAACAAGTGACCCAATTACCTAGATAAATTATCACTTTTCAAATGGTGCACATGATCAGACACTGGGATATTTATTTCATTCCCAAGAGAACAAAGGTTTAGGTAGAATGTTGGAATGGTATAAAATGCCTGGTAGAAGTATTTAATGCCCAACTCTCTACCCCAGACCTGATCTAGGTTCTAGCCTCCACCAAAAAACAAACAAAAAATGTTCCATTTTTATGCCCAAAATGCCTGACATTATTACAGAAAGCTGCATATTACTTAAGCTTTGAAAGTAACTCCTAACTCTGATCATTTTATTTGTTTTTACATCATGAGGGATCCCCAGATAAGATGGAGGTTGCCACGAATACCTCCAATGAATCAATGTACAATGAATTGTCATCAAGAGATCCCAGATAAATGCACAAACAATTACTTTGATAAAATACTGACAGGTTATACTTGTTTGATGCTCATTGCTACAGCAGTGACTAGAGTAGCAGTTCTCAACTTTTAGAATGCATTAGAATCACCCTGTGAGAAGGAACAGTGATGCTATTGCCACTGGTCCAGGGATCATGTTTTGAGAACCTTTGTGCTAGAGTGGTATACAAGTTGAGTGTTAGGCCTCAAGAAATCCAATATAGTCAACCAGTAGTAGGCTTTAGATCATTTATGACCTTTATTAAGCCCAAACTGTCATAAAAACATCACAGCATTAGTTAGCTTCAATATCGCAAAAACTTAGTATAGGATGGTTGGTGAAATGAGGTAGAGTCTTTGTGATTGAAACTGGTCTTGAGGTCATAATTGATACTCATAATCTCCATCCTTCACCATGTATTCTAGGTTTTTCTTACTCTTGACCAGCACTTCAGCAGGTCCGGATTGCTTATTGCTGGTGTGACTCAGACCTTGCGCTCCAAAGAAGTCAGAGCCCCTAGTTCTTTCATCTTGTTAGGTCATGTTTGCTGCAGTCATCTTCTTATAGTTATCACTAAGCATAGAAACACCAAAAATCATACCAGTCAATTTCCTAACTACCTCCATTATAGAGAACTCATCTATTGGTAATCCTCAGTAAGTGAAGTTTAACTATGATATTATCAATCCAGTATACTGTCTATGCCACAAATTGGTATGTATAATTTTGAGGAGAGAAAGGCATCAGTGCAACAGAGGTAGATGACATGGCAATCTGGCAACTTGTTCATGTAACTAATTTGTGCCCCGTTGGGGTCATCTTGGATCCATTCTTTAACACATCATTTTTATCATACAATGACTTGTTCCTGTGCCCAACCAAACGTATGACTCAAAGAATGTGATAATGCTCAGTTCACGATGGACAGCTCATTGCCCCATGATCAGGTATTCAGTCTCTACTGGGGCCTGATACCTTGCCTGTAGGCATGTGAATTGGTAAATAGATCTCTTCTTTAGAAGGCATGGCCTTGCTCCAGAACCATAGTAGTCTGTACTGTGACCCTTCAATTGGGCTAACCTAGGGACTCCATACAGCATCTTAATCCATGACAGATACATCCCAGCAATATCTGATATGCTGCATAATACAAGTTATTGGGAAGCTTGAACTTCAGTCTAGACCTTTCTCATTGTCCTGTCTTACTCTGGACCCAACTCAAAATTGGAAGCTGTCCAAGCCCTGGACATATGAACTGGAGAAGAATCCCCAAATATAGTATGCCACCTTGAAAATCCAATGAGGCCCATCAAAATTCTCTTGTAAGAGGTGCAAAGTTCAAAGCTTCCCTGTAATTTTATGGAGGATTTTTTAGCATGGTTCAGAATATTAGACACCTAAAAATATCACCAGTATGACAAGACTTTAAATTGTATGGTATCATCTCTCATCTAACTGTTTTTTTTTTTTTCATCTAACTGTTATTTGCATTCTTCATTAGGGTATCCAAAAATATTTACCAGTTCCTTTCAACAGTCACAATTAACATGATGTCACAAATATAGTAGACTGGTCTGTTGTTGCATGAAATATCAAAATAATAAAGGTCTCTGTGGTCTTTATCATCACAGAGAGCAAAAGAAATAATATCATCCTTAAGAAGAAAGTGAGATCTATGTGGAACAAGGTCTATGTGGCACAGTCCTACATATATATATATATATATATATATATATATATATATATAGTCTTATAGACATATATACATTTATATATACATATGTATTATTTTCTTTTTTTAAGATTTTATTTATTTATTCATGAGAAACACAGAGAACGAGGGGCAGAAACATAGGCAGAGGGAGAAGCAGGCTCCATGCAGGAAGCCTGATGTGGGACTCGATCCCAGAACCCTGGGATCACACCCCGAGCCAAAGGCAGACAGACACTGAACCACTGAACCACCCAGGGATCCCTATATCTATTATTTTCTATTATTTTCATTACGTATCTCTTGATTATAAAAGATTTATTATAAAGAATTGGCTCATGTGATAATGAAGACTGGCAAGTTCATATCTCCAAATGTGCAATGTGGGCTAGCAGGCTGGAGACTCAAAACAGTCAGTGGTGCAGATTAATTCCAGAAGCAGACTGTTAGAGAATTTTCTTGCTCAGGAGAGGGTTATAATTTTGTTCTAGTCAGGTCTTCCACTAATTAGATGAGAACCATCCACATTATGGAGGGCAATATGTTTTACTTTACTAATTAAAACGTTAGACTTACCCATAAGCACCTTTGCAGAAACACCCAGAAAAAGGTTTGGCCAACTACCTGGACACCCCATGCCCTAGTAAAGTAGATACAGAAAATTAACATAAGGGCTAGAATGAAAGATAAACCAGGAAGGTGTAAGGGAAGGGAATGAAAAGATATCCAGTATGCCCTCTCTCCTGGAACTTTCAAATAGAGACAAGGTAAAAGTAACAGGTCAAAATAAACACCTGGTGTACAGAGAGTAGAGTGGTAAGAAAAATCTGCCCTGAGTATAGGTAACAAGAGGGTATAATGTCTATAGGGAAGTTAATAACAAACTGATCGCAAGTTAGTCTGCCATTTTATTAATATCATGTTCCAGCAATTCTAAATAATGTGAAAGATAAAATACTCTTCCTTAAAAAAAAATCTTGTATAGGTCTAAATTAAAAAAAAAATACTGCTGTAGTTCCTGTTGAATTTTAATAGTATATACATACAACTTTTAAATTAGAAATTTTTTCTTATCCTTTAATACATGTTGTACACTGTATCAATGTTAATTAAAAGTCCGGTTATACAGACCATGCCTGTTACACATATGCATTTTGAGATGAAGTTTATAACTGTTTTGGAATAATTTAATCTCTCTTCAGATGCTTTTTGCATCTCTAACCCCTGTAGTATTGCATATTCTTGAATTTAAGCATTAGATTGGAAGTGAACAGTGATAGGATAGATTCTAAAATAAAGAAATGGAATTTGAATTACTTTCGTTTTCTCATTTTGTGTGCAAATTAGTCTCTGTAACCTTAGAGAGTTTATTCTTTGGGAAATATTAGTCTGTTACTTTCTTCTGATTTGTTTTTTTCTGATTATTATTATTGATTTCACTTCATGATTATTATTGAAAATAAGAGAATAGGGGATAAAAATAATCTGTCCTAAGTGTGAAATAATAGATAAGGGATTAAAAATTAGTTGCTCCAATGTCAAAGGTACTGCACATGCTGCTGAGAATGTTCTAAGTGCTCTCTAAGCATAAGGAGGAGAGGAGAGGAAAAACAGGACAGTAGCTGTGGGGTAAAGGAGGAACACAGAAAGGACTAGAAGAGATGCATTTCAGTTGAGCTTTGAAAAACAGTAACTTATGAACAGTATTCATTGATTCTTTTATTCATTTATTTATCCATTCATTCAATAATTCAGTGAATATGAATTGAGGTCTATTATATGTCAGGCACTATGTGTTGTGATGAGGACACACAAATGAACAAAATGCAATCACTGCTTGCCAAGGACCGAATATGTCCCCCCCAAAATTCACATGTTGAAATCTAACCTCTGTGTGGTAGTATTAGGGGATGGGTTTTGGGGAGGTGATTAGGTCATGAAAGGTTAGTCCTCATGAATAACATTAGGGCATCCTTATAAAAGAGACCCCAGGAAGCTCCCTTGTCCCTCCAACCTTGTGAGGGCACAGCATAAGACGGCTGTCTCTGAATCAGGAAGCAGGCTCTCACTGGACACCAAATCTGCTAGCACATCAATCTTGGATTTCCCAGGCTACAGAACTATGAGAAACAAATTTCTGTGGTTTAGAAGCCAGCCAGTAAATGGCATTTTTGTGATCGCAGCCCAAATGGATTGAGGCAGTGCTCTCTGAGAATTTACAATATATGGTAAAATCAGGTGACAAAACAAATCACAAATGGCTAATTGCTATAATAGTGCTGTGATTGGCCAGGAATAGGGTTTCCTGTTTGCCCCGAGGTGGAATTTGAGTACATTGTTAAAGAAAGCTTTTAAAACTGTAAATATTTATTTATCTTTGAATGCCAGTATATAGCAAAATGCATGCCACATGGTAGATATTCAGAAAATGTGTATGCATCTCAGTGAGCTGAGGCATGTCAGAAGAGGAAAGAAGCAACCTGACATTAGTGGAGGGTAGATCATGTAGAGAGAGGGAAAAATAAAATTGGGAGGGAGAAGAGGCTAATTATTACAGGTCTAAGTGTCCTACAAAGGATATTGAGATTTATTATGATTATAATGCAGAACAGCTGAATGATCCATGTAGCCATTTGAGGAAATGATAGGAAATATGCATTTTGACTTACATAAAGAGGTGTTGAAATAGGAATTGTCCAAGATTAGAAAGTATCATGATAATGATATTATAATGATAAATGCATAATTTGGATTATTGTGCATCCATTAAAATTATGCCTTTTGTAGAAAAGTTAATGATGAAATAAAATATCACCAGACAAAACCAGTCAAATTAAAACCTCATTGTGATTCTAATTTTGAAATGATTTGTGCATGTGTGTGAGTGTGTGTGCACATGTTTGTTTACATATATACATGGAAGAAAAGAATCTAGGGAAAGTCTTTTTAAAATATTTATTGGGGGATCCCTGGGTGGCTCAGTGGTTTAGCGCCTGCCTTCGGTCCAGGGCGTGGTCCTGGAGTCCCTGGATCGAGTCCCATGTCAGGCTCCCTGCATGGAGCTTGCTTCTCCCTCTGCCTATGTCTCTGCCTCTCTCTCTCTGTGTCTCTCATGAGTGAATAAATAAAATCTTAAAAAATAAAATAAAATAATAAAATATTTATTGAATGCCTACTTGATGCTGAGCACTCTTCTAAGGGTTTGAGATATATTAGTTAGAATTGGCAAAATTCTCTGCCCTCAAGCTTAAAGTCTAAAGCAAGAAGTGGCTAAGTGAAAAAAAAAAAAAAAAAAAAAAAAAAAAAAAAAAAAAAAAAAAAAAAAAAAAGAAGTGGCTAAGTGAGAAGATAAATATATGATAGACGATGATTGGTAGATGATAGATTTGTATAAAAAATGTTAAAGTAGAAATTGTCTGAATATATTTACATATATAGTAAATTAAAAGTGATAAGTGCTATGGGATAAGAGGGCAGAGTCAGAAAATTGGAAATATCACCAACAGATGGGGAGGATGACAGAGTATGCATAGTGGAATTTCAAAAGAATTGCCCAAGAGTAGATTTTATCAGCAATGGAAATACACCAAAATCCTTATAGAAAGACTGTATGAGCAACATTTTTCTTATTTACTTACCAAATGGTTTAGAATAAATATGTACAGCTTTTTTAAAAAAATATTTATTTATTCATTTGAGAGAGAAAAAGAGAGGGGGATAGCATGCAAGCAAGTGCGGGGAGGTGTAGAGGGAGAGGAAGAAGCAGTTTCCCACTGACCAGAGAGCCCAATGAAGAACTCAATCCCAGGCCCCAGAGATCATGACCCGAGCCGAAATCAAGAGTTGGAGGCTTTACTGATTGAACCATCCAGGCACCTCAAACATGTACAACTTTTAAAGACAGAAAATAAAATGTTATGACTCACTGCTTATTGATCTCTCATCAGTCTTTGATTATTCAGTCAGACAATAACAATGGGACCAAGCTATGAATTAAGGAATCAATTTAAGAAGGTTTTTTATTTTTCCCAGATTCTGTAGAATATTGTTACTTACCCAGGTAAGATATCTGTCTTTTGTAAGTTAAGTAACGAATAGTATAAATAAAAATAATGACATTGCTACTTTCTTTTAAAGTTTATATCTAAATAGGAGTGGGGAGATAAGATGGCAGAGTAGTAGGAGGACTCTAGGCTTGCTTTGTCCCTCAAAACTGTTAGATAAATATAAATTCATTCTGAACACTGAAGAGTCGACCTGAGAACTGATAGAACAACCTCACAACTAGAAGGAGAGAAGATGCCACATCATGGATGATAGAAGGTGTGGAGACATGATTTGTGGGAGAAAAGGACCATGGGTGCTGGGTGGGGAAAGAGGAGATAGACAGGAAAAGGAGGTTGGAGGGGGGGAGCACATGGGGATCACACAAGGAGAACACTTCCCTGAAAGCCATTGACTGGGAAAATGAAAGGGGCTGATTATTGTGAGTTTTTACAACCAGCAGAGCTCAAAGCCTGGAGTTTTAGAGATCTGTGCCATGGATGGTGTTGAGTCTAGCAGGTGTTGCATGCTCCCCCTGTGGAGAAGGAGGGTGGCTAGCCCAGGGAGCTGATGGAGTGATCTGAGAATCTCCTGGGATGCACTGGGAGAGACCGTTCCCTCTTCTTGGAAGACAGCTAGAAGAAGTGGGTGCCTTTGCCTCTCTGGGAACAAAAGAGCCCATGGGTGCCATTAAACACCCCTGCCTCTCAGCATAGGGGCAGAGACTCCTGTTGTGGGCAGCTAAACTAGGCACCGCCTTTTTGCTGTGCCTTACTCCAAACTCTTAAGCACTTGCACCTTGGTGCAACAGCCCTTCTGGCACAAACCATCACCAATCCCCAGAGCAGTGAGACCTCCAGAGGACAGTACAGGTTTGCACCATACCAGATCCCTGAAGTTTGGAGTTTTAAAATTCAGCCAGCCTGCCTAAAATAGAATGCATATGTACTGTACTGCCTGGCAGGCAAATGACCCAGGCACAGAAAATGTGAAGGCAGGGATCTGAGGGACACCTGGGACACATGAGGGGAGATTCACTCTTCTGAGAGAGCTCTCTGGATAGCAATGGGTAGAGATGCCCTGGGCCTGGATCAAGGGAGAAAGATGAGACCATTCCCTCTATCCATCAACCAAGTCTCTCAAGGTAAGCATACACTGACCTCAATAAACAGCACAGCACCAACAGTGGAAGTCTACCCTGCTTAAACTAAGCCTTGCCCTCCTTTACCCTGCAGGTGTTACTTTACTAGGAAAAGTATGCCTGACAACCAGAGTTGCAGGCCAGTCCCCAGAAGATCAGCACAAACCCCCACATGCACCACATCTACTGACCATAGAATGTTGCTAAGCTTCAGCTCTAGTGGAAATAGCATCAGGTGTCTTTTAAAAAGCAGACCAGAGCATACCTAGTTAAAACTCATCACACTCTGGCCAAGTCCAAACACTCCCCACTGTGGGCAATGTCAAAATTAACAAAATCAGACCAACACTAAGACATATTATGGTTAAATTTGCAGAATATAGAGATAAAGAAAAATCCTAAGAGCAGCAAGAGAAAAGTCCCTAATTTACAAAGGAAGACAATAAAGGTTAGCAGCAGACCTCTCCACAGAAACTTAGCCGGCCAGAAGAGAGTGACATGATATATTCAACATGCTGAATGGAAAACATATGCAGCCAAGAATATTCTATCCAGCAGGACTGTCATTCAGAATAGGAAAAGATAAAGAGTTTCCCAGACAAACAAAGACTAAAGAAGTTCATGACCACTAAACCACCCTGTGAGAAATACTAAAAAGGCCTTTCTGAGTAGGAAAGAAAGACCAGAAATGACAAAGACTGGAAAGGAACAGAGATAATCTCCAGAAACAATGACTTTACAAGTAATACAATGTCCCTAAATTCATATCTATCAATAATAACTCTGAATGTGAATGGAGTAAATGCTCCAATCAAAAGACAGATGATGACATAATGGATTTAAAAAAAAAAAAAACAATATTTGGAACACCTGGGTGGCTCAGTGGTTGAGTTTCTGCCTTTGGCTCAGGTCATGATCCCTGGGTCCTGGGATCGAGTCCCACATTAGCCTCCCTGCAGCGAGCCTGCCTCTTCCTCTACCTATGTCTCTGCCTCTCTCTCTGTATCTCTCATGAATAAATAAGTAAAATCTATAGGCTGCCCACAAGAGACTCATTTAGATCTAAAGACACCTGCAGATTGAAAGTGAGAGGATAGAAAACCACTTATCACATAATGGACATCAAAAGAAAGCTGGAGTAGCCATTCTTATATCAGACAAACCAGATCTAAACCAAAGAACTGTAACAAGAGATGAAGAAGGGCATGTGTCATAATGAAGGGTTCTATCCAAAAAGAAAATATAACAATTATAAATATGCTCCCAACTTGAGAGCACCCAAATATATGACAATTAATAATAAACATAAAGGAATTCATTGCCAATAATACAATAATAATAGAGGATTTTAACACCCCACTTACAGCACTAGACAGTTTATCTAAGCAGAAAGTCAACAAGGAAACAATGGCTCTGAATGACCCACTGGACAGATGGACTTAATAGATACATTCAGAACATTTCTTCCTAAAGCAGCAGAATACACATTTTTTTCAAGTGCACATGGGACATTCTCTGGAATAGACCACATATTAGGTCATAAACCAGGCCTCAACAAGTACAAAACATGGAGATCATACCATGCATATTTTCCAACCACAACACTATGAAACTTAAAGTCAACCACAAGAAACAATTTGAAAAGACCACCAATATATGGAGGTTAAAGAGCATCCTACTAAAGAATGAATGAGCCAATCAGGAAATTAAAGAAAACGTTTAAAAAATGCATGGAAATAAATGATAATGAAAACACAACACTCCAAAACATTTGGAATGCAGCAGAAGCGGTTACAAGAAGGGACTATATAGCAATACATGGCTACCTCAAGAAGCAAGTGAAATCTCAAATACACAACCTAACCTTACATCTAAAAGAGCTAGAAAAAGAACAACTGAAGCCTAAAACCAGCAGAAGAAGGAAAATAATTAAAATTAGAGCAGAAATAAATGATATAGAAACAAACACTCAGTAGAATAGATCAATGAAACCAGGAACTAGTCTTTTTTTTTTTAGGAACTAGTCATTTGAAAGAATTAATAAAATTGACAAACCTCTAACCAGACTTATCAAAAAGAAAAGAGAAAGGACCCAAATTTTTAAAAATTCACAAACAAGAGAGATAAATAATAACCAGCACCACAATACAATTATAACAGAATATTATGAAAACTTATATGCCAACAAACTGGATAAAATGGAAGAAATGGATAAATTTCTAGAAATATATAACTATATTTAACAGACCAATAATCAGTAAAGAAATTGAATCAATAATCAAAAATCTCCCCACAAACAAAAGTCCAGGGCCAGGTGGCTTCCCAGAGGAATTCTACCAAACATTTAAGGAAGAGTTAATATCTATTCTTCTCAAACCGTTCCAAAAAATAGAAATGGAAAGAAAACCTCCAAACTCTTTCTAAAAGTCCAGCATAACGATTCCAAAACCAGATAAAGAATCAACCAAAAAGGGATCCCTGGGTGGCGCAGCGGTTTAGCGCCTGCCTTTGGCCCAGGGCGCGATCCTGGAGACCCGGGATCGAATCCCACATCGGGCTCCCGGTGCATGGAGCCTGCTTCTCCCTCTGCCTGTGTCTCTGCCTCTCTCTCTCTCTCTCTGTATGACTATCATAAATAAATAAAAATTTAAAAAAAAATAAAAAATAAAAAAAAATAAAAAAAAAAAGAATCAACCAAAAAAAAAAAAAAAAAAAAGAATTACAGCCAATATCCCTGATGAACATGGATGCAAAAATTCTTAACAACATACTAACAAACTTAATCCAAAAGTACATTAAGAGTTATTCACCATGATCAAGTGGGATTTATTCCTGGGCTGCGAGGGTGTTTCAATATTTGTAAGTCAATCAACTTGGTATACCATTAAAAAAAAGAAAGGATAAAAACTATATGATCCACTCAATAGATGCAGAAAAAGCATTTGAAAAAGTACAGCATCCATTTTTGATAAAAACCCTTAATAAGGTAGGGATAGAGAGAACATACTCAACATCACAAAGGCCATGTACAAAAGACCCACAACTAATATCATCATCAGTGGAGGAAAACTCTACAGTCAGGAATAAGACAAGGCTATCCACTCACCATTGGTCAATATAGGATGGGAAATCATAACCTCAGCAATCAGACAATACAAAGAAATAAAAGTCATCCTAATCAGCAAGAAAGAAGTCAAATTTCCACTATTTGCAGACAACATGATACTCCATGTAAAAACACCTGAAGGAGTCCACAAAAAAATTGCTAGAACTGATACATGAATTCAGTTGCAGGATACAAAATCAATGTACAGAAATCTGTTGCATCTCTATATATCAATAATAAAGCAATAAAAAGAGAAATTAAGTAACTGACCCAATTGATATTTGCACCTAAATCCATAAGATACATAGGAATAAACCTATTCAAAAGGTTTATTTTAAAAGATCTGTACTCTGAAAACTATAAAATGCTGAGGAAAGACATTAAAAATGACACTAAGAAATGGAAAACCATTCCATCCTCATGGATTGGAAAATCAAATATTGTTAAAATGTCTATACTACCCAGAGCTTTCTATGCGTTCAATGCATTTCTATTCAAATACTACCAGCATTTTTCACAGAGCTAGAACAAACGATCCTAAAATATGCATTTTAGGATCCCAAATAGCCAAAGCAATCTTAAAAAAGAAAAATCTGGAGACATCACAATTCTAGACTTCAAGTTATATTACAAAGCTTTAGTCATGAAGGCAGTATGGTACTGGCACAAAAACAGACATATAGATAGATGGAACACAATAGAAAAGCCAGAAATGGACACAAAACTATATTGCCAATTAATTTTCAACAAAGCAGGAAAGAACATCCAGTGGAAAAAAGACAGCTCTTCAATAAATGGTGTTGGGAAAACTGGACAGCATCTAGAAGCACGTAGAAGAATGAAACTGGACCACCTTCTTACACCATACACAAAAATAAATTCAAAATGGATAAAAGACCTACATGTGAGACAGGAAACCATCAAAATCATAGAGGAGAATACAGCAGCAGCCTGTTTGACATTGGCCATGCAACTTCTTACTAGATACATCTCCAGAGACAAGGGAAACTAAAGCAAAAATAAACCATTGGGACTTCATCAAAATAAAAAGCTTCTGCACAGCAAAGGAAACAATCCACAAAACTAAAAGGCAATCTTCAAAATGGGAGAAGATATTTGCAAATGATACCTCTGATAAAGGGTCAGTACCCAAAATGTATCAAGAATTTATCAAAATCAAAACCCAAAAAAACAAATAATCTGGTTAAGAAATGGGCAGAAGATATGAAGACATTTTTCCAAAGAAGACATACAGCTATACAACAGACACATGAAAAAATACTCAACAGCACTTATCATTAGGAAAATACAAATCAAAACTACAATGAAATATCACCTCACACCTGTCAGAATGGCTAAAATGAAAAATTCAGGAAACAACAGATGTTGGCAAGGATGTGGAGAAAGGGGAACCCTCTTACATGGTTGTTGGGAATGCAACCTGGTGCAGCCACTCTGGAAAACAGTATGGATTTCCTTAAAAAGTTAAATATAGAACTACTCCCTAATCCAGCAATTGCACTACTAGGTATTTACCGAAAGGATACAAAAATACTGATTCGAAGGGATACATACACCCCTATATTTATAGCAGCATTATCAACCATAGTCAAGTAATGAGAAGAACCCAAATGTCTATCAACTGATGAATGGATAAAGATGTGGTATATATACAATGGAATATTAGTCAGCCATAAAAAATGGAATCTTGTCATTTGCAACAATGTGGATGGAGCTAACGTGTATTATGCTAAGTGAAATAACTCGGAGAAAGACAAATACCATATGATTTCATTCATGTGTGGAATTTAAGAAACAAAACAGATGAACATAGTAAAGGAAGAAAAGAGAGGCAAACCACAAAATAAGCTCTTAACTATAGGGAACAAACTGAGGGTTGCTGGTGAGAATAAAGATGGGGGCAATGGGTTAAAAAGGTGATGGGCACTAAGGAGGGCACTTGTGATGGGCACTGGATGTTGTATGTAAGTGATGAATCACTAAATTCTACTCTTGAAACTAATATTACACTATATGTTAACCAACTAGAATTTAAATAAAAACTTGAAAGAAAAAAGTATAATAGGATATAAAAACTGAAAACAAAACAAAAATAAATAAATAGTTTATATCTGAATAATGTGACTGTTTCCCCCTCCTTCCTAGCAGATAGGCCTGTGGAGGAAGGTAAAAGCCTCTTCGAGACTAATGAAACTATTTCACTTATATGTGATAATAGACAGCTTCCAAATACATGGAGACATTTGGCTAATTATCTTCAGGGTCATACATTTCATCTCAGAAATAAAGTGTTAAATTTAATTAATTTTTAAAATTTATTTATTCATGACAGAGAGAGAGAGAGAGGGAGAGAGAGACAGGAGGAGGGAGAAGCAGGCTCCATGCCGGGAGCCCGACGTGGGACTCGATCCTGGGACTCCAAGATCGCGCCCTGGGCCAAAGGCAGGCGCTAAACCGCTGAGCCACCCAGGGATCCCCTAAAGTGTTAAATTTAAATCATGTCTTGGATTTGTTTTAAGCTGATCCATCAGGGAGGGGAAAAGGATAGGAGAACAGATAAAACAAGATGGTATAATGCCAAAGTTGAGTGATAGATATATACCACTCTCTTTGGGTTCAATATACAAATATTATGTTTGGAATATTTTTTTTAAGATTTTATTTACTTAATCATGAGAGACACAGAGAGAGAGAGAAAGAGAAGCAGAGACACAGGCAGAGGGAGAAGCAGGCTCCATGCAGGGAGCCCGACATTGGACTCGATCTCCAGTCTCCAGGATCATGCCCTGAGCTGAAGGCAGGGGCTAAACCACTGAGCCACCCAGGCTGCCCCAAATGTTTTCTATACTTCATAATGAAATCATTTTATGGTCAAAATAGTCAGTAATAATATTCCCTCACTTTTAAATTATTTTTAGGCCAAAATAAAACCTTCTATGCTTTTTTAAGGCAAGACACCAGCATCCCATTTACATTTGGGTTACTAACAAGTAGCTTTACCTCCTCAGTTTGAACTTTGTCTGCATAGCTCATATTCCTACAGACTGCATATCTTAGGATTCCTAATTTTAATTCCCAATGTCATCTCAGTATGTGTTTACATTGGTTTTAAAGTATGGTGTCCTTTTTTTTTTTTAACTCTTAATCCCTTTTTCTGTTTCTCCCATCTCACCACAATATCTTTCTATAATCAACTCGGAAACATGATTTGAGATATTTGTCAAAGAGATCCACTTTAAACTAACCAGTACCCAGCAGCAATGTGATGGAGACTGCTTGAAGGGGGTCACATATTTCCAGATTCTCTGAGCTAATGATGATCAGCAATCCAGACCAAATCATTGGGAACAGAGCAGGGCCTCACACAGCTAGACATCCAAGAAGTCTCAGACATGTATGCTATTCCTCATTTGTGGATCCTGGTCTAAAGCAGCAAATCTCAGGTGAATTTTGGGCACCTCCTCTTCTGCCCATGCCCTGCAGCCAGAGCCTGCTAACAATACACCTGAAAGTCAAAGTTGGGATTATTCATTCACTGTACGTAACAAGGGAAACCACATATGGTGGGGAACTGTGGGGTGTCTTACTGAGAAGGAATTGGAAGGGACTTCCAGGATTTGGGCCTCAGGTGATTTGGGAGGAGTGTTGAAGGAAGCAGAGTTTGTTCTAGTTCGGGTGCTCTTAGAAAGGGGAGGCAATATTATGATTAGGTATCTTAATAATTTTTATAAACAAAGAGGGGGGGCAGTAAAGAAGAGCTGAGGCTGTGATAGGTAAAGAAGCAGCATTCTGCACTGTTAGGTGATAGGTAGGGATATTTGATAATGTTTGAGGTTTGCACAATGGCCTTCTTTTTTTTGGGGGGGGGGATTTTATTTACTCATTCTAGAAAGACAGAGAGAGAAAAGAGAGAAGCAGAGAGGGAGTGATAAGCCAACTCCTCCCTAAGCATGGAGCCCTACACAGCCCAATCCCACAACCCTGAGGTCATGACCTGAGCTGAAACCGGGAGTCAAACACTTAATCAATTGAGCCACCTAGATGCCCTACACAATGACCTTCTACCTGATTGTGCTCAAATGAATATCAAGAGCGGGCTTGTTTTTGTATCAATTCACCATGTTCACAAAAAGAACCTTGTCTGACTCTACGTAGATTATGTTCCATGGGTAACCTCCAGACAACCTGTAAAGGCCAGGCCAGCTTCTTGTAACCTCGAGGCACATATACTAGGCTCAGCTATTAGGTATTGCTTTTTTCCTTCTCAAAGCTCTATATTTCTATCAGCTTGAAACATTATAGAACCATTTATATGCATCAAAAATGATTAATATGGGATCCCTGGGTGGCGCAGCGGTTTGGCGCCTGCCTTTGGCCCAGGGCGTGATCCTGGAGACCCGGGATCGAATCCCACATCGGGCTCCCGGTGCATGGAGCCTGCTTCTCCCTCTGCCTGTGTCTCTGCGCCTCTCTCTCTCTCTGTGACTATCATAAATAAATAAAAAAAAAAATTAAAAAAAATTTAAAAAAAAATGATTAATATTGACAATTTCATATGGTTCAACCAACATTAACTTAGATGAAGAGGATGTTATACTTAGTCAACACTAACTTAAAATATACCAAGTATGCCTTTGTTTTATTACAAAATTTAAGTTCAGGATGCTATTTTTAATAAAGAATCAATATACAAAAGGTTCATATCAAGAACACGATCTATATTCTACAGCCTGATATAGTAGAAAGAACACATAGAGGCTTTGGATGACTGAATTCAAGTTCAGAACTACAACATATTAATTATATAACATCGGATAAGTCATATAATCTCTCTAACTCTTTTTAAGATCACTTATAAAACATGCCTAATCGTTCCTTACATGCCTAAAAAATACTAATCATTCAATAAAAATTAGTATTATTTCCTTTCCTGTAAGTCTGCAACTTAAGACAATCTCCATTATGTTTGTTCAAAGTTCACTGTGTAATTATCATAAAGAACTCTTCCTAAAGAATATGTTTTAAAATACTTTTTAAAGATTTATTTATTTGTCTATTTGAGAGAGTGAGTGAGCATGAGTAGAGAGAGGGGTAGTGGGAGAAGCAGACTCTCCACTGAGCAGGGATCCTGGGACTCCAGGATCATGATCTGAGCAGAAGGCAGACTGTTGATCGATTGAGCTGCCCAGGCACCCTAAATTATTTTTTGATTTTTTTATACAAATGCATGATATCTGGTGTCACATAAAACTTTCCTCATCATTTAGGCCCCAGTTGTCAAAAATTTCTCTTTCTCAAAGAAACATTCTAGTTCAGGTGTTAGTAGCCAGTGCAATAACTGTTTCAAATTCCTGATCCAACCAGTTCCATTATTCTTTATTATTTCCAAGCCTTCTCTTATCTTTATTTTAAGTACCTTCTATATCTGTTTCTTATTTTATAAAGCCACCTCATATTGTATTTGAAGATTGGAGAAGTATGATTTAAATATCCTTTGGTTTCACAACTGGTTTTTCCTTAGGTGGAATAAAAGCTTTGTTTCTTTCCCCTTGTCTCTTACTGAGAGCTTCTGCTTGTTTAGCCTTTATGGCTTCCATTTTCTGATGCTTCTTTTGACATATATATATATATATATATATATATATATATATATATATATGTAACTTATCCCTCCAAATGCTCATGAAATTCAAGAAGGTAAACAAAACAATTGACTATTAATCATGTAATGTAACGTAACGTGATATATGACCTGAATAAACATGTAATAGTATTTTATATGCCATAGCATTTTTTGTGCACATTGTATATACTTACAGGGTTTGAAACATGTGATGATAATTTCTGATTATCAAAATTTTAGGGGAATTTATGAGAGGAGGGTTAGTTAGGCAAACTCCAGCTACCATTGCTGTAATTGGTCTTGAGGCCAAACTAATAGTCATCAAGTCTTTCCTACCCCCACCCATCAGAAACTCCCTTCCCTTCAGATAGAACTTCTATTGATGTAAGTTATGTGGATAGCTGGTGGATTGACATCAACTATCCATCTCATCCTTATCGCTTGGCTGTTTAGTGTCTCTTCCACAGTGGATTCTCTCTGGTGTGATTTAAAAAAAAAGGTATTTTGTTCATTCCCATTGGTCTACTTAGATGCCACTTCTTCGGACTTCCCTGCCTCATCTTCCCCAACTAACTAGCTATGCTATACACCATCACCCATGAATTTCTAAATGTCTTTACCTCAGGCCACTTTCCTCTTTCTACAGAACAGATGACCAGCTGCCTTGTCTGCAGCCTGATGCATTGACAAGATTTCTACTTACCACTTCTCTCCCAGCTACTCAAACATGGTTGCAGTATAACATCTAGAATACTTGCCACTTCTTGCCCATCTGCTCCAGTTAATTTGTCATCAATGGCATCAATGTGTTGTTCTGTAGAATGTTGAAATATAGTTCAAGTCCTCTTGGATAAGACCATGAATAAATTCTGTGAATATGAACTGCTTCTGATAAATTCTTGATGGGTATTAAACACATTAGGCACTCACTCAATTGATTGCTACTTACATACCACATACCATGGTTAACTAGATTACTATGTTAATCTACTCTAGTAAAAATACCAACATACAGCACAGAATACTTCTTTGATGCACCATTTTGGCTGAGAGGGTTAGGGCTGTTTCAGGGAGTTTCATGTAGCCTTTCTACTATAATAGCTTTTACTTTATTGTAATGTCTCTTATTGTTAAGTCAAGCAACCAGTATGAGAATTTTGTCAACTGGTAAGTAGGTCTGTTGCAATGATACATTTAGAAAATTGGAAATGACTGTCAAATTTCTCACAGTGAGGTGTACCTGGATAAGGACTCCCTTTGTTACTTTATTCACATGTGGCCCTACTCTAATAGGGATCTACACTGGTACATTGAGTCCTAAGGTATTTGAGACAACTTGGACCCAAAATCCAATAATCCTTGAAAAAGTTACATATATTCCCTATCCCTAGTATATGGTTACCTGAATAAATAGCTATAATCTCTTTTACTCAATTTACAAAGATATGAAAATCTACTCATAGATCTAAGCCTTGGAAAATAAAAGGGATCTTACTCTTAGATTTTCTTAGCATATCACACATCCCCATGTTCCCACAGTGCCTGACATGTTACAAGTGCCTAATTAATGTTTGTTGGAAAATGAAAAGAAAGAAAAAATAGTCATGAATGGAATATAATCAAACTTTAGATAAAACATAAACAAAAAAAATTTAAAGCAACAAACTGGGGGAAATATTTGTAATAGAGAATAAATGGCTAATATACTTACGTACAAAACAAAGACACAGTTTTTTTAAAAAACTGGTAACTATAGACATTCTTGTTTTAACATCTGTGTGGTACTTACTCCTATGCAGTCAAATATGGCTCAATATTTACTTCTGCATTTTGATCATAAGCATGTAGGCTCTTCAGTTATGACATTGTCAAGAAAGCTAACGTAAGAAGAATTAATATGAACACATCAAATTCGAACATCATTCAATTGCTGTCTCACTATTATTAACTTTATCCCTAGACTAAGATTAATTCTGTTGATCACTGAAATGATTATCTGGTTTTATTTTCAAAGAGTCTTGCTAAATGCTTTGCTTCCCATATTTGTCAAGTTTTCTTAGGCTGCAGTTAACCTACTTAATGCAGAGAAGTTCAAAAAACTGCAAATGCAAATATAGGATGAGAATAGGTCATTGAGAAAATACTGCCTTTTAAAAATTTCCGATGCTTTGTGAAATCCTATGTGAAGTGATTCAGTAGATCAAATGTGTCTGTAAAGTCATTAGGACAAAAGGAAAAAGCCATTATATCTTTCCTTAAAACTGCATTTTATATATTTTATATATCTTTGTGGGTAAAGGATTAAAAATCTGGTCAGAGAAATGAAAATAGAGAACAGATTAGTTAAGGAACAGGCTTCAAAGAGGAATTTATCATTCATTTGTTTTGGTTTTTGTCTTTTGTTGTTGTTGTTGTTTTTTCATTTCCCAAATATTCATTGATCCTGACCGCTAGATATACAAGATAGACAAGATGGATGTTGTCCCTGCCTCAGCAGAGATCGTATTTCAGTGGAGCACTAAGGCAATAAACAGGTAAACAAATAACACAATTACAAATAGGATGAGTACTATGAAGTGTATATACAGCGTGCTCTCAGAAATAGGGGCTGAGGTGAGCTTAGAACCAAAAAGAGAACAGTATGGGAAGCCTTTCTGAAGAATTTATATTTAAGCCAAAACCTGAAAAAATGAGTCAAACATTGGGAGGGACCTGGACTGTTCTCGAAATTGGCACGGAACTAGTGTATCAAAAGCACAAACCAAAAAAATGGAGTGAAAGCCACAGGTGGTGGAACAAATCTCAGGGCTGTTTGAAGATTATCTTTTGACTATAACGAAGGTTTCATTACATAAAGGAAGCCCACATTTCCACAGTTGCACCTTGCATTATTTAAAATATGCCTTATCATATCTTCAAAATAAATGAAATGAAAGAAAGCAAGATGCAAAACTGCATGTCATCATACATCTTTACATGCATTGAATATCCAGAAATGCTACATGAGAAACTGACAGCATTGGTTGTTCTAAGGAGAGTAACTAGATGGCTATGGAAGATGTGTAATTGCATGTGCTGTTCACACTATCACCTTATCAATTTTGTCATGTACTTGCATTGTATTTAAGAAAAAAATAGTAATTTTTAAGTTTGAAATGTTAATTGTTTTTTAGTGTTTCATTATGGAGATTCAGTCCAAGCTTGCCTAATTTTGTTCTGATTTCCCATTGGTCTCTGAAAATAAAGTACATTACAGAGAGGCTTTCAATAAAGGACGACAGAGATGCAATCTCCTCTTTAAAAACTGTACTGTTTTATTAAAGATCCTTTGAAATTATCAGAGTAATTTTACTGCTTTGAAAAAGATTTTTTGCTAATCAGGTTCTGAACATACCAGTTATTTAGTAAAACCAGAAAAAAAATCACGAGATCTTTAGCTGTCTCACCAATCAAATGAGAGGCTGGAGCTAGATGATTTACAGGTCCATTGTGGTTCTAAATTGCTATGATTTTTGCAATGCCTCCATTCATTCACCAAATATTTAATGATTTCTAAAATGAACCAACTAGGCCTAGGGAAGTCATAGATGTGTTCTATGATAGAGAATTATATATATTTATATTAAGTTATATATATTTGCCCAGTATTTTTTCTCCACTTCTTGCATGGTTGTAGTATTTCAAGTGGACAAAGATTGGTAGCCAATCTGACTCCATCTCCCAGCCTCTAGACCAATGTTACTGGAAGTGATGTAGATATCAAATTCCAGGTCTTGCACCTCCTCTTTACCTTGTCCCTTTTCTCTCACAGACCAAAACAGAGACATAGCAGCAGAAGTTAGGGCAACTACCTTAGATGACCAGATGGAGCGACATTTGAAAGATAAAGAAAGTAAAGATGAAAGGAGCATTTGTCCTGACATTATGGAGTTGCTATGTCAACTGTGAACTGCTATGATCAGATGGATATGAACAAATCTATCTTCCTTAGGCCACTTTATTTTTGTCCATTTGGTTTTTAGTTATAGCAACTTCATTGTATCTTTTTTTTTAAAGATTTTTTTATATATTTATTTTTGATAGACAGAGAGAGAGAGAGGCAGAGACACAGGCAGAGAGAGAAGCAGGCTCCATGCCGGAAGCCCAAAGTGGGACTCGATCCTGAGACTCCAGGATCACGCCCTGGGCCGAAGGCAGGCCCTAAACCACTGAGACACCCAAGGATCCCCTCATTGTATCTTAACTAATATCAAGTTCTTGCAACAGAGAAAGTCACAATAAAAAAAAAACAAGAGAATGTCAGCAAGCGATTGTAACATTAATCATTAATCGGCAAGTGCTTTAAAAATAATATAAAGCAAAGTGCCTGGGTGGCACAGTCATTTAAGCATTGGACTCTTGGTTTCAGCTCAGGTTGTGTTCTTAGGATCATGATTTCAGAGTTGTGATCTCTGGGTTGTGGGTTGTGAGATGAAGCCCAGCATAGGTCTCCATGCTCAGTGTGGAGTCTGCTTAGGACTCTTTCTGACCCTCTCCCCCACACTCTAAAATAAATGAATGAATCCTCAAAAAAAAAAAAAAAAAAAAAGTATTAAGTGAGTATTCCAGGGAAAAAGGATCAAGTTACTTTGCTTAAGGAAATCAAGAAAAAGTTCACAGGAAAACAGAGACATTTGGCTGGGTCTTCAAGGATAAATAATATTTTTCTAGATATAAAAAAGATAAGGATATCCCTGAAATGTAATATTCACAAATCATGACAAGACATATCTTCTGTTGAAAATATTGAAAAGTTCATGGTGACTGACATTTGAGGTGTATACGAGAAGAATGGTAACATATGTTAGCTAAGTTGAGTGAGATTTTGAAGGCAAATAAATGTGGCCTTTTTCCTTTAGGTCATGGTGAGTCAGCAAGATTCATAAACAGGAGAGTGACACCAGATTTGTTCCTTAGGAAGTTAACTCTGATAGCAATTTGAAAGGTAGATAGATTGGAGCAGGAAGACACATATGAGCAAGACTAATTTTAACTTCATGTATAGTACGTAACTTGAATAAGAAGACATATACATTTTTCATATTGGCTTATTAATTATTAAGAATTTACAAGATAATCAATTTTAACCACCCTTCTTGCTTTTTCTGTATTTATATATTAAAGATATTAGCAGAACCTTGTGAAATACAGTAAAATTATTGTTAACAGGAGTAACAAATACGAATGAAAACTTAATTCATGTGTGTATATTTATACACATACACATATATGTGCAGAGAGAGAAACAGAGACAAAGAGGAAGTGAGACTAGCAGGCAGATATAATGGAAGCTTCACATGTGTGTATATATGTGGATATCATTAATAAGTGCATTTCTAGAAGAAATTTACATATGTTCTGATCTGTGTGTAGGTAGAAGGCAGAACCAACCTAATAATTGATCTGTCCTGTCAGATAAGCATTCCAAGAGAAGACCAATTACACTAAGACCAAATTATACTTTTCAATTACACAGGTGAATCAATCCAACTCAACATGTCAAAGCATAAAAAAATGTTTTAGAAAAGACAGGCAACATACTAAATTTCCCTACCTATTACCTAGAAGTAAGTACTACTCGGAAGAGTAAAATGTCATTCTGTCAATATCCGTGAGCTTATGAAGGTTTCCCAGCCCCATCCATCAAGGTGCCTTCCACTTCACTATCAAACACTTCCCCAAAATATATTACCTTGTGAATTATCTTTGGAATGCTTTGAATTCAAGAATAAGGCAATAGTAAAATAACAACATTCAGAGACCCATCAATGTTCCCAGTACATAAAATTTCATCTTTCTCTTCCTGCATCTTTTGTTTCATTTTTAAATCTTGCCTTCCTGAATTAGGGTATGTCATGAATAGGCTGTGATTAATGCATCGAACTATGTAATATCCAAGGAAGTAGAGTAAAAAGGAAAAAGGGAAAAAAAGAAAGAAACTTGTCTACCTAGTCATGCCATTGTGGCTCAAAATTTGAGGAATATGGAGTGATATGAAGCAGGAGTAGTTATTTGGGGCAGACCATGCAGAGATTTTAGAACAACTTAAGGTTTGGTATCATTATCCTGGTAATGATAGGATGCCAGGGAAGGGTCTTAAGCAGAAGAGTGTTATAATCGGATTTGCATTTCTTAAAAGATCTCTCTGGCTCCAGTTAGGAAAATGAGTTGCATGACAATAAGGAGAAGGCAGGACAGATAAGAAGCTACAATCATAAACTAGTAGAGACAAAAAAATTAGTTTCAGTTATGATGTGGTGAAAGCAGAGATGTGGAAACATACGAGAGATATCTAGAAAGTAAAACTGACAGGGCTTTATGAGAGATTAGATAGAGGAATAGAAATAAAGAGAAGTGCAGACTAATAATAATATCCTACAATAGCATGGCTATTTGCTACACACAGAACTTTTTATGTTTGTTTCACTCAATTCTGAGACTGTGGGGCAGCCCCAGTGGCTCAGCAGTTTAGCGCCTGTCTTTGACCCAGAACCTGGTCCTGGAGACCCGGAATCGCATCCCTGGTCGGGTTCCCTGCATGGAGCCTGCTTCTCCCTCTGCCTGTGTCTCTGCCTCTCTCTCTGTGTGTGTCTCTCATGAATGAATAAAAAAAAAATCTTTAAAAAAAAATTCTGACACTGTGGAAGACATGACAATTGTTATCACTCTCAATTTTATGGAAGAGTAAACAGAGACTGAAGAAGTTAAGTGACCTAACCAGGGTCTTAGGCAGCTGGTAGTATTTGGAGCTTGTACATGAACTCAGGAATTCTTCTTTAAGTTCAGGATACTTTCTATTGAAAACCCACCAATCTGCTCTTTGTCTGAGAAGCTAGTCCCTGAGAAGGCCCTTGGATCACAACTGGGTGTTAATTTATCTACTCACCTCTCAATTCTAATCTCTCTGGGCAATGAGCCCAATCGATTTGGCAGGAACTTCAAAGCAAAGAAATGCAAGGCCACAAGCCACCCAGCATTCAAAAATGAGAGGAAAACAAAACAAAGAGAAAAAGAAAACCAGAGAACCCTTCTGCACCATAATCAACTCTAGAAGGAAGCATAACTGGACATGGTTAAATCGTCCTTAAACGTTATACGTCACCAGAGTCATGGAAGATAACAATAGAAATCAATCCCCTGTAAGACACTGAGCTCAAAGTCCAGTTATCCCAGCATATGTGTCAATGAGTTTCTTGTATGGTAAATAATGCTAAACATTATAACCCTTTTTACTACTAGCACAATTATTAGTAAGTATTTTTGGGTTAATAAATGATGTGGGAGCAACTGATTAACTGAAAAAGCGTCCACCTGTGTAAGTGGTACATAGTCAAAATGGCTCTCCATTGTTTTATATAGCATAATAAGGAATTTAAAAAAAAGTTTGCACTTATGATTAGAAAGATAAAGATGCAGTTACCTGAAATAACTTCAGTAATTCTGGAAATTTTCGCATTTAATAAACTTCTAATCTAGCCTAGAAAGTAAAAAATTACCAGAGTCAGTGGAAGCTATGAGTAAATTCCTTCCTAATTTGATCCACCTGCTACCAAATGAAGCTATCTCTTCTTGAATTTTGTGTTTAGCATTCCCCTGCCTTTTTTTTTTTACTCACTAGACATAAATATATATTCCTAAGTAACATGTTATTTTGTCTTCTTTCTGAATTTTGGTTTTGAAATTCTATCATAGTTTTCTGTGATTTTTCTTCCTAACTTCAAGATTCTAGTTCAAATTTATTTTATTTGTTTATTTTAAAACATAAATCATGGCAAACTGTAGCTTTGGTTTACTTTATTATTGAATACATAATACTTGGAAAATACCTAAACTTAAACCCTAACACAACTATGCCCTATATGATATTGTCTTTAAGAATCCACCAACCTAAAAGAATAAGATAATCAAAAAAATTATGAAAATGCTTAATCAACAACTCTCATCTAGTCAGAGAGAATCCTACCCACCTTGGCCCCATCTAGTACAGACCATAGCCATCATATCATTACTGAGGTTCATGGATGAATGAAGGACTTTTCTTGGTTTTCATCAAGAAACTGGAAACAGTCTAAAAAGGAAACTAACCTTGGGGGTGTCTGTGTGACTCAGTTGGTTGAGCATCCGACTCTTGGTTTCAGCTCAGGTCATGATCTCAGGGTTGTGACATTGAACCCCACTTAAAGATCTGTGCTCAGCAGGAATCCACTGGATATTCTCTCTCTCTTCTTCTCCCTCTGCACTCTCCAAAAAGAAATAAATAAGTCTTGAAAGAAAGAGAGAGAAAGAAAGGAAGGGAGAGGAAAGAAGAAAGAAAGAAAAGAAAGAAAGAAAGAAAGAAAAAGAAAGAAAGAAAGAGAAAGAAAGAGAAAGAAAGAAAGAGAAAGAAAGAAGAAAGAAAGAGAAAGAAAGAAAGAAAGAAAGAAAGAAAGAAAGAAAGAAAGAAAGAAAGAAAGAGAGAAAGAAAAAAGAAAGAAAGAAAGCCTTTGAACGTTCAAAGCAGAAACTGAGAGAAGAAACGCAAGTTGCCTGCCTTTTAGAGGGCTACTGGGAGCTATCCCTGGTGCTGCCCCAGAATCAATCTGTCTACCACTGGGACTGTTTGGCCCCAGGAAAACTTCACTACTGAGTTGAGATAGATTGAGCCTCAACTGGTTTTACTGCTGGATCTAACCAAACCCCTAGCTTCAGTTCTACAAGTGACTGTGCTGTGTCCTGTGCCCTGTATCTCTAGCACACCTCTCCTTTTGCCTCATTTGTGCCACATCCCTCTTGAAGCACCCCCATCACCACTACCACTACCAACACTACAGTAACCATATTTTAAAGGCCTGCTGTCTCCAGACACTTGCTAATTATTTATATTGATATCTCTCTCCTTATCTGCAAAAGAAGAAAAAAAGAGACCTGTACAATGGTATTTATTTCACAGATGAAGCAGCAGGCTTAAGAACAGATAAATTCAGGGGTGTCTGTGTGGCACAGTCAGTTGAGTGGCCAGCTCTTGGTTTCAGCGTGGGTCATGATCTCAGGGCTGTGAGACTAGCCCAGAATGAGGCTCCGTGCTCAGTGGGGAGTTTGCTTGAGATTGTCTCTCCCTCCCCCTCTGCCCCTCCTGTTCATGCATGCCCACTCTCTCTAAAATAAATAAATAAATCTTTTTTTTAAAAAGGACACATAAATTTGAAGTTATACATCTACTAATAGGCAAGGCTTCACAAAATGTTTGCCGGACTTCAGAGCTATAACCAATTTCCTACTCCTTTCACTATAAACTACTTGAATGGCACTTCTTTCTAGAATCTCTGAATCTCCTTCCCTTTCTTGGAACAACACTACCTTGAGCTCAATTGTATTATAACACCATTTAAATGTACCGGCATACCTCAAAGATTTTTCCAAGTCTCATTCCAGACCACCACCATTATTTGCAGGTCTCATTTCAGACCACCACAATAAAGCAAATATAATAAAGTGAATCAAATGAATTTTTTGGTTTTCCAGTGCATATAAAAGTTATATTTGCACTATACTCCAGTCTATTAAGTGTGCAATAGCATTAGGTCTAAAAATCAATATGCATATATTAACTAAAAAATACTTTATTGCCAAAAAATGCTAACCATGGTCTGAGTTTTCAGTGAGTTGTAATCTTTTTGCTGGTAAAGGGTCTGCTTCGATGTTGATGGCTACCTTCTAATCAGGGTAGTGATTGCTGAAGATTGGGGTGACTGTGGCAATTTCTGAAAATAAGACAACATTAAGTTGCATCAGTTGACCCTTCCTTCCATGAAAGATTTCTCTTTAACATCTGATATTTTTTGATAATATTTGACTCATAGTAGAACTTTGTTCAAAGTTGCAGTAGAACCCTGCTGCCGCTTTATCAACAACATTTATCTAATATTCTAATTCCTTTCTTCTAATTTCAACAACCATCACAACATCTTCACAGCATCTTCACTAGGAGTAGGTTCTACCCCAAGAAACCATTGTCTCTGCTCATCTATAAGAAGCACCTCCTCATCCGTACCAGTTTTATCATGAGATTGCAGTATATCAGTCACATCTTCAGCCTCCACTTGTAGTTCTTGCTGTTTCCACCCCATCTGCAGTTACTTCCTCCACTGAAATCTTGAACCCTTCAAAGTTATCCATAAAGGTAAGGATCAACTTCTTCCACTTTCCAGTTAATATTAATATTTTGGCCTCTTCCCATGAAACACAGATGTTTTTAGTGTCATCTAGAATAGTGAATCCTTTCCAGTAGGTTTTCAGTTTACCTTACCCAGATCCATCAGAAGAATTATTACATATGGCAGCTACAACCTTACAAAATGTATTTCTCAGATAATAAGACTTGAAAGTCAGACTTACTCCTTGATCCATGGGCTGCAGAATAGATGTTGCATTAGCAGGAATGAAAATAGCATTAACCTTGTTGTACATCTCATCAGAGCTCTTAGGTGACCAGGACATTGTCAATGAGCAGTTGTGTTTTGAAAGGAAATCTTCTTTTTTTTTTTTTTAATCTGAGCAGTAGGTCTCAACAGTGGGTTTAAATTATTCAGTAAACCATGTTATAAACAGATGTGGTATCATCCAGGCTTTCTTGTTCCATTTACAGAGCATGTGCAGAGAAGATTTAGCATAAATCTGAAGGGCCCTAGGATTTTCGGAAAGGCCAACGAGCATTGGCTTCCAGTGAAATTCAGCAGCTGCATTAGCCTCTGACAAGAGAGTCAGACTGTCCTTTGAAGCTTTGAAGCCAGGCACTGATTTCTCCTCTGCAGCTATGAGTCCTGGATGGCATCTTCTTCCAGCAGAAGGCTGTCCCATCTCCGGTGGAAGTGTATTGTTTAGTGTAGCCACCGTCATTAGTTTCCTTAGCTGGGTCTTCTGGAGAACTGGCTGCAGCTCCTACGTCAGCACTTGCTGCTTCACCTTGCACCTCGATGCAATGCTGATGGCTTCTTTCCTTGGAGCTCATGAACCAGCCTCTGCCAGCTGTAAACTTTTCTTCTGCAGCTCCTTCACGTCCCTCAGCCTTCACAGAATTGAAGAGAGTCGGGGCCTTGCCCTGGATTTGGCTTAAGGGACTGTTGTGGCCGGTTTAATGTTCTATCCAGACCACTCAGACTTTCTCCATATCAGCAATTAGGCTGTTTGGCTTTCTTATTATCATTCATGTGTTCAACAGAGTAACACTTTTAATTTCCTTCAAGGGCATTTCCTTTGCATTCACAACTTGGCTAATCATTTGGCACAAGAGGACTAGTTTTTGGCCTCTCTCAACTTTTGACATGCCTTCCTCACTAAGCTTAATCATTTCTAGCTTTTTATTTAAAGTGAAAGACATGCAACTCTTCCTTTCACTTGAACACTTAGAGGCCACTGTAGGGTTATTAATTGGCCTAATTTCAATATTGTTGTGTCTCTGGGGATAGACAGGCCAGAAGAGAGGGGGAGAGATGGGAAATGCCTGGTTGGTGGAGCAGTTCCTAGTGCCCCAAAACAATTGTAATAGCAACATCAAAGATCACTGATCACCGATCACCACACACAAAAAAATTAATAATAGTGAACAAGTTTGAAAACTTGTGAGAATTACCAAAATGTGACATAGAGACATGAAAGTGAGCAGATGCTTTTGAGAAAAATGGAACCAGAAGACCTGCTGGATGCAAGGTGGCCACACCTCCAATTTGTAAAAAACACAAACTCTGTGAAATACAATAAAAGGAGATGTACCTGGATTCTTCTTGAACAAACAGTTAAGACAAATTGATTATTTTATATTATCCATGCACTGTTCTGAGCAATTGCATGTAATCCTCACAAAAAAACCATGGAATAGGATTTTATACTTTCTCCTATTTTACAGATCAGAAAATTTGACACCCAGAGAGTATTGTCTGTTTCCAGGATTTATTTTTTTTTTAATTTTTTTAAATTTATTTATGATAGTCACAGAGAGAGAAAGAGAGGCAGAGACACAGGCAGAGGGAGAAGCAAGCTCCATGCACCGGGAGCCCGACGTGGGAATCGATCCCAAGTCTCCAGGATCGCGCCCTGGGCCAAAGGCAGGCGCCAAACCGCTACGCCACCCAGGGATCCCTGTTTTCAGGATTTAAATCTAAGCATTTGACTCCAGAGACCATATTCTTCAGTAATGTGCTACACTGCCTTTCTTTATATTTAAAGATTATCTTTGGTTACCGTGTTTCCTATATAATCCATCTTCAGTACTTCTAATTTTATTTTTAAAAATAAGAGTCACATTATTAATATAATATTGCTTTATAAATTAATTTAGGAAGTAAAATGGTATGATCAATTTTCCCAATAGCCTTCTTAAACTAAAAATTAATTATTAAATAAAAATACTTTAATATTATAAATTAACAGAGGCAAAATGGTTAAACATCCCACATCTGGTTATTCAAAGGAAACTGAAAGACCACAAGAATCAGATTTGAATGCACATTGAAAAATAGAAATGGCCAATGATATCATATTTGCAGCTATTTTACATATGCTTTCTAGTAGTTTTCCTTTTATTTAAAAATTTTTATATTCTTTTCAATGACTTTGAAATGAATTAGGAAATGTCAGGCTTTTCAAAATCGATTCAAACAGAATGTCAAACCAGTAGGTTTCATTTAGGGCAACGGGGGCTTCTTTGGTTGTTCCCTCTCTCTCCCTCACTTCTTCAAATCCTCAATCACTGCCATTTCTGGTCGCAGCTTTTACAACACAGACGAAAAGGATACCCTCCTTAGAGACAGAAATGTATTCCTTCCATGATGAACCTGGAATGCCCTCAGGTTGTGGCAAGGGAGGAGCTTAGCACTTGAACCTAGTTAATGCACCTTTTTCCTTTTTTTTAATCAAAGCGCACCATTCATGTTCCATACTGCCTGTGGCACATGTTATTTAAAACAATGTGGCAGAGCAGAGAAAGTAAACAATAATAGTAATAATAACATAGGGATAACAATGTGCTCATAAATAATATAGGAAACCACATGGCCCTCGTACCTTCATGAAATGGGACTTCAATATACATATTTCTTATACAGCTTTATGCATGGCTTCATTTCTATGGTTTGCACTTCACTGCTCTGTTGTGTCACTCTCCCAATAAACCTATACATCATACAGAGTGAAATATGCTCACAGTCTCCTTACTTGACGAAAAAAAGGAGCAGTGTGGTTTAGAAGAATGAGCACTGAACCAGAAGTCCAAAGATTAGAACTTGAGTCCCAGCCCTGCCATGTTCCGGATTCCAGATGTTGGGTGAGTTGCACATCCTCTCTGAAATTCAGTTTGCACGCCAATGGGGCATCTCTGTTCACACCCCAAGAGTCCTTGAGGTAGCTAATTGAGCTAATTCATGAGAAAGCATTCTGAAAAATTGCTATACATAAAAGATTTTTTTTTCTGCAATGAGAGGCTCGGAACACTATGGATAAATGGACAGTTTTACTTTTTTAATGCAAATTTCTGCTTTTCATCAATTGACTTACTGGTAAATTAGGTTATTACTGGTATTTCTATGTGGTTTATTGCAACTTAAGGCAATACGTATCCGAAAATTATGAAGACTCGTGCATTTCTTTAGACTTGTGATATTTTACGAGTGACAAAGACTGTAAAGTATATGGTAAAGGTTGAATTATCTCTTCATTTTCAATGAGTTATAATTTCACTTCTAAATTCTGGTATTTTTTGTACCAAAAATATAGCAAATTGAAAATGCAAAAGCACGTTAACTGACATTGGTAGTTTTTAATCATATCACGTCTTATCTGTTTGATTATGGATGCCAATCTAATTTAGAAAATCATTACCTAACCTGTTCTATGTTACCAATAATTCTGTCTTTTAAATAATTCAGACCTCGTGCATTTCCTGGTAAGCTTTGGGATCCATGACTATACAATTGCATTGATATCGCTTGAGTCATAGTACATGTTTTAAATGAGAGGTTTATTTTAACTAAACATTTTTACCTTTAATGCTGCTGGGACTTTTTTTTTTCTAATAATTTTTTCTATAGCTTGAATGGCGTACGAAAACATACCAAACCTACACAGAGTGTTAAGAATCTAAATATTTGCTAAGCATACATGATCCACGTGCTGCATGAGAGTTGTAAATTAAAGTATGGTGTGTTGCAGAAATCAGCCTTCCATATCACAGTTTTCCTCCCTGAATGAGGCAAGAGTCAGCCAGTAAATATATGTGGTCAACCTCAGATCTGCCTGACTGGGAGTTCACATGTATTTTTAACTGCCTTCAATTGTTAATGTATTCCTCAAATGAGAGGCATCACCTTGAAGAATGACTTTTTGCCCTCTGGGAATAGGCCAAACAAGTATTTCATTCGCTATGATAATCAGTTCTACCTTCAGCAACGTATAAACCCAAATTTAATAGGCACTGGTGATTAGGTTTTAAGTCAGAGAGTCATCACTGTCCACTGTGAAAAATAATAAGAAAAGATACAAATTATAACGAATTTGCCTTCAGGAAGCCTTGTTAGACATAATGGGACCATAACTATTTCAGGATATGGTGAATAAATGTTTTTCCTTCTCATTATAGACATTTTTGAGTCACCAATTTTCAGTGATAAGAAAGATTTCCTTTAACTTGTGCTAAAGATATCTGAGGTCATTTGTTTTGTTCACTTAGTGTATAATAGTCTCGAAAGAGAAAAGGACCACTTACCATAAAACACTTATTTAAATCTTTTGAAATGCCTAAAACCATATAGAGCAATTCAAAGCGATAGATAAATTTAATCTTATCCAAACCTTCCACTGTCAAAATTATCCAAGGCTTTTCTCCAACTTAAACTTTGCATTGAAATCAAAAAGAATTGTACAGGACATTATGGAAAATAACAAATCAACCCTTAAATCAGCAGCTTAGGTTGTGGACAGTAAATGATACAGTGGTTCCACTTTCTTGGAACTGAGGAGCAGAAGAAAATGAAGAAAGATACTCCTGACAGGGCAAGGATGATGGGAGCAGGCTAGCATTATGAATGATATGTTAAGTGATTGGCTCAGATGGAATCATGGGATTGCTGCCGCCTTTTGCAGAAGCTGATTTTCATTCTTATTGTTCACCTCATAAGACTCCAGCATGTGGGAGGGGGGGGAGGGGGAAAAGAAGCTATGTGTACATGCAGTCCCTCTCCATGTACATATCTAGAAATATTCTGAATATTTGCCCAGATATACAGAATGGTAGGAATAAATACCTAATGCCAAAAATATATATCTTGTCAGCAAAGTTTATTAGTTTTAATATTCATGTATGCTCTCTGCATCCTTCCCTGTGAATCGAAGTGCCATATTCCTTTTTATTTGATAAAACCAAAGACATATATATTCCTAACTCCAAAATAAGTGAAATAATAATTCAGCACTCTATAATAATATATTGAAGATAATAACAGAGACGTGATATGAGCTGTTGTGATGTGCTTAGAGATGCATTCTATATATTTCTTTCTCCAAACCAGTAGACACTTCTTGATTCATTTGGTCGGCGAGTGTGTGTGTGTGTGTGTGTGTGTGTGTGTGTGTGTTGGCAGGGGGAAGGTAAGGGGGGAGGGGCTACTGATGGACCAGCAGTCAGAGAAAATGATTGTTACATGATGCAGTATATCAGAAACACATGCATAAAATTAAACACAATGCTGATGTCAAAGGGTTCATTTACTAAGATTTTCTTTAAACTAATTTCATTCCTACATAAATGTGATTAACTCAGAATGTCTTTAAATGCCAATTCTTTTGTGCACCACTGCTCAAATTTATAGCATGACTAATGTTATAACTTTTGTTACTTTGAATTTCTGGGTCCAAAAAAATAACATAGCCAACAATTCACTTTACCTATTTTTTACATTTTTAAAAATTCGACTTAGTGAGTTAGCAGCCTGTCTATATGTGGCTTATTTTTTCAGATGGAAAAACATAACAGGCATCACTAATCAAGAAAAAAAAATCAGAGCGATTCAAGGTACCATATTATAGGCTTAGCAGTTGCTGTTTGTACACTTGAATACATATGGATAGCCATGCTAACTGGGGAGAGAAAAAATTTGCAAAGTGTGCCATGATTAATTCATTTACCAACTCTTAGACAACAAGCCATCTCCTTGTAAATAAACATGTTAGAAGTTGCCTTAGGAGGGATGTGAATATTTTTTTGCAATCAACAAATAATCTGAACCCGGAAACTAATTTTTACACAAGGGTGGACACATGGCCTCTAACGTTTGGATAGAAGGAAAGAGAGTTCGATGTAAGGGAGATAAGAAAATGAGCAATCAGCAGACAACGATAATTATGATGCCTTCCAAATTGATGATAGAGTTATACACTTGTTAGTATTAGGAAACCCTACAGATTTCATTTTCTAAGGTATGGCCCAGCAGGCATGTTCAGTGAAAGGGTGCCTGTGAATCCCCCTGTACCACTCAGCTCACCCCCTGAGGGGAAACGCCACGTGCATTCAAATCAAACGTTTTCCTATCAAGTTCTCAACTAATGGCTTTCCTAGGAGACCCAAGCCTGTCAGTCACCTCCTTCCTATTTAGACATGTTAAAACAGAATTTGTTGTTTATTTGTATTTCACTGAAGTGAGTCTGTTTTCTCATATTGAATTTGTATCCAAACCCCAGGTTGTCAATACTGCTTAGCTAGGGCTTCTGTTTGTTTTGTTTTTCTCTGCATGTAATCCAGAAAAATGGTACCGTTCATGTCAGCTTCAACCCTTGTATAAATGTATGGGCAGTGTATTAATTAATTGTTTAAAGCCACTAGTGCTAATGGCAGATGCTAAAAAACACACTTCTTTCACTGAAAGCTGTTTTGTCAAATTCACAACTCGTTAATATACTAGAACCACAACCCAGCCTTAAGTCCCCCTATGGAAGAATAGGAAAGAAAAAGCTATCTACTTTTCATCAGGAAAAACAGGGGCAGCATTTTTAATTTAATTATTTTCTATATGATTTAAAGCATATCTGGTCTTCTTAGAGAAAAAAATCCGGTGATGTAATGTCACATATTTGACCAGATTGTTGTGATTTTTCTTGGTAGAGAAGAAAAAGATTGTGTGTGTATGTGTCTATTCCTATGCTCACAAACTCTAAGTTAGTTTACTTGTGTTTAAGACTAAACGTAGGTATTAAGTATTTCATAAAAACAAGAACTGTTATGTTTGATATGCACTTCAAAAGCCTAAAAGGCCAAAGAAAGCTCTTCCTTAATTATTGAAGAAGTGTCTGTAAAGGAAACATGAGCAAATAGCATTCATGCTTTCATCCCAGTAACCTTTTATTGTCCTTTTCTTCAGATGGCCAAGTCAGTATATTTAATAAAGGCAGCAGCAACCATCAAAGAAGGCAGGGCTCTAATAAATGGTCCTGATTAAAGGCCCTGACAGGGTATGAACTTTGCATAAATTTTCTTATGGTGTCAGGCTAGGATACTGATTGAAAACTCATTAACATAATCACACATTTAGAGGAAATGCTGTAATGTATCAAAAACATTTCCCTTAGTGTAATAATTTTAAGGACATTAAAATGCAAATGATAATAAGGAGCTGCGTTTAGTGATGTTCTGAAAGCCTGATTATTCAAATATTTAGTATGAAGTATGGAGCTGCGTTCAGTAGTACATCTACACAAATTCAAGAATTTAATCTACGTATGGACTCAAAAGTCTTCTTCGGCCTCGCCAACTATCTTTCCAGCTCACAGACACACAAGATGCAACAAGCAAATTTGGCATTAAGTGTTGTCGAGAAATACTAAGCATTTGAAACCATTACACTAAAAAGAACAAAATTGAAAACGAGCAGCCAGGATTGTTTCTCTCTGATGTTCAGCAAAATACTGAGAAGCAGTTAGCATTTCTGTTTTGGTATGATTGTGTTTTGAAAATATACTGAAGTATTCTCAGTGTCCTTTCCCCTGCTTTTTATTAAAATGTGTATAAAGCATCAGAGACCGTCGCAGGTCACAGCAGCGCTATCCTTTAATGCTAATTCTTGACAATAAAAGAAACACTGCCCTCCCCCCACACAAATAGCCATAATTATGTAAAGAATGACTGCTTCAGACTGATGACTTTCAATATGCTCAAGTCTAGCATACTGGTAGAAGAGGCCAGAAAGGTCAACAGTAATTCATAACTGCTATAAAATTGTGTAGCATCCCAGGGCTTCTGCAGGATGCTGACATTATCATGCGTCTTCTGCTGGTTTGTATATGTAAATTTGTGATAGGAAGTGCACTGCTTTTACCGTATCACATGCAGAGCATCAATCAGGCAGTGGAATACATCAGAGTATTTTCATTATGCTTAGTTATTTACTGCATCAGAAGAAATTACCCTGGCAAGCCAAGCGGCCTTCTCTGGGTAGCATGATATGACCAACCGGGTTTCAGCTCAGGAGTCTTGTAAACATTACAGGATTAATCTCGCAATCACAATCATCAATCTTTCCTAGTCCTGCCTGGGTGCAACTGTGGAGATTGGTAACCAGGCCATGTGGATTTAAATTTAACCCTGAACATCAAAAAACTAGATGTCAGAGCTAAGCTGCATATTGCAAAACACCTGTGTTTTTTCAATTTGGGTTGGAGACAATAGATGAAAGTGTACAATGAAGTACTTTAAAATCATATTTAATTTGTCACTGTTGTTTTTAGTGCATGCCTTGGAAATTAGAAGTTTGGTTTTTTTTTAAACACACTGGTTGTTGGGTTTTGCTTTTTGTTTTTTTTTTTTTTAAGACATCAGCTCTAAGTGGGAATGAGAGACCACGTTTAGCCATATAAACAAATGTTCTGTGTGGTAATGCAGACACTGTAGGAGACTCTGCTGAGCTGTGAGATTCGACCTTGGTTGGAGGTTTGGGGATCTGCTCAAACTCCATTGGCACTGGGCCAGAGGAGGTTAAAGCCCTAGGGAGTAATAGACTTAGTCCCTATCCAAGAGAGCGTTAAATGTGTCTTGCTGACTCATAAGATGACACTGGCATTGGTTGTTGAAACAACGGCTGGCTTCCCCGTCTGCCAAAGGAAAAAGACTGTCTCCCCTTTTCTTCCCTCCCAACAGAAGGAGGGGGAGAAGAGATGGGTAAGACAGACGGGCTAAATGAACATTCTATCATTTTAAGTTTAGCAACCACATAGAACATAGCCTATTCTATTTAGATAATGCAAAAGATAATGTGCATTCATTTTTGAAAGTCAGGTGAAAACCATGATGATAATGATCATTTTTCCATAGTCAAGAAACAATAAATATATAATGAGCAGGTCATGTATAGACTGCCTGGCAGTTTAATTTGAACTGTGACCTTTTATTATTATTTTTTGTCCAAAGCACTTTTTTGCTGAACACATAGCATGGAGTCGATTCTTTTTTTTTTCCCCTCCTCTCTCAATATCTTGCTGGCTCCCATCTTTGAATAAAAGATGGAGCAACCATAAAGATAGGCCTTTCCCTTTCTTCCAATAAAGATTTTCAAATCTAGCAGTTTATATTCATCCTATATATAAAAAGTAGATATTTCTTCTACATGCTTTAATCTCTGGTTGATTTAATCAGCACCATAGGTACTTTGCTAGAATTGTATGGCTATAGTAAAAAAAAAAAAGAAAAATTGTGTCATATATTGAGAATTCCATAAGAGCTATTCATCTCTACTCAAGTGATCATTTTAAATGACTTTCTTGATCATATGAAGTTTAGCTTTAAAAAATACTGAAAAAAAATTATGAATAAAATTATACTTTCCAAGTAAATCACATGAAAATAAAAGAGAAATTCATCTTAAGGAGATTGCAATGACTGAAATATCCAGCTTCCTTGCTGTTCTGTTATCTTTCTTGTGTAGTTTTGTTTTATTTTTTGGTTTTGTTGCTGTTGATGGTAGTGAGGCTTTTTGTTGTTAACACTGTTGCCCTTTTTCCTTTACACAGCATCCTGAGGGTGCTCGGCCTTAAAGTATCTAATATATTGATGCTGTGTTTATGTTTATGGAATTGTGGCTTCCCAAATTCCCCTTAAGGTTTGATTCCTGTATGTGGGGTTCCAAGCACAAGTGTGTTGTGAATCTTAAGGTTTTCACACAACACGAAATAACTCGCATGCTTCTGGGTCTTGCAGTTTTATAAGTAAATAAAGATTTTTCTCTTGTTATTTAAAAGCATATGTGTGTATGAAAAGATTATTTTAAAAAGTCCTTAGAATACATCTATGATTAGCTGACATTGTTCAGAGCAGGAAGGCTGAAATTAAAGTTGGTGGTATACATGTCACCATGGCATATCATAGCATAAGTTTGAGCAACTTCTTGGGCTACATGTTTGGGTTTTTATAATTTCCTGCTGGATTTTATTCTTTGCTGAAGATTTGAAACAACAAATAACTACTGGATATCCGTGGTGCAGATTCTAGGACAGTAAAAAGGTTATGCAGTGATCAGTGGATTGGTTGGTAAGAAGTAATCCCAGCCCCTAAGATAGGAAGGCAGGGCAGTGGTTACATTCCTTAGCACAAGGAACCAACAAGGTAAATCTTGGACTTGATTCTCAGCTCTGCTGCTTCCCAGGGGCATAACCTTAAATAAATCATTTGACTCTATTCCTCTCAGTTTTAACTTTTTAAAATTCATTTACTCAATAAACATCAACTGAACTCATATGCACTCTACTAGGTTCTAAACAAGAGGCTGAGAAAACAAAGTTAAAAATACATGGTCCTAGTCTTCAATAATGATAATATGTGTGCCAGATGCTATGTAAATGCTTTACACATTCTATCACACTTAATCCTGGCAACATATATCCCGAGTATAAAGGATGATACTTAACGCCAGACAGGTTAAATAAACTAGTGCCAGAGGCAGGACCTGAACACAGATCAGTCCATGTGGTACTGGACTTCCTGCTCTTGATTTTGCGGGGCATCTTGAAAAACATCACAACACAAACTGCAGTGATGTGATGAGCACTGGGTGTTATATGTTGGCAAATTGAACTTAAATTTTAAAAAATTTAAAAAAAATAAAACATTAAATGAAGGAACTTTTTATTTACCAAATTTTAGGAAGGATCAAATGAAAAAAGGTATGGGATGGTGCATACACTGTAGTGTACTATAGCAATATCTTTTGTCATTACTGTTAGCATGCAAATAACAGAGATTTTTGCTTACATCATTTTCAGCCTTAATAACCCCCCACTCAAATAACTTGGACCACGCCATGGAAATAGCACCCACAGACCAAAAAAATTATATATATATATATATATATATATATATATATATATAATTATACATTATATATACATTCCTCTATATAAACAGAAACTATCAGAGATTCCCTACTGGTGTTTCTCAGCCAGTTATACATGACTCCTTAGTGAATATTAAACAAATACAAACCCAAGTAAGACATTTTTCTACATATGAAAATCTCTAGAAAGCACAAGTCTACTGTTTACATTAGACCTGGAACATCTTTAGTAATTCCTTAGGCATTTTAGGGTTATCCACCAATTGAGTGAGAATGATGACATTAATACAGCACCTGCAGACCTTATAAATGCAACATTTTTTTCACTCCACCAGAATCTCTAATTTAATATCGATGCCATTTAACCCAGAATTTTTCTCTTACACACAATTTCATCCCAGACCAGGGCTTTAAAACCAAAACATAGAAGATCAAGGAGACAAAATGAAAACAAATGAACAACAACAACAACAAAAACACTCTCTTACCCTTACCTACTTTACATCACTGCTACCATTTGCATTCTTTTGTACATTTAATGAAACAATGCCAGTTTTATGAACAAAGCAATAAAGGAGGAATAACAACGATTGCCTCCTTTGTTCATGCCACCTTATCAAAATTTTGTGGTTCAAATTAAAGAAAGTTTAGCCAAATTTTGGTGTCTCATTTTTCAATTTCTCACATACATTAGTAAATGCATTTACCTAAAACTCCTTATATGAGGAAGAACATAAATGAAGGAACTTTTTATTTAGATACTAACAACGTAACTATTGAAAAGGAATAAAATGAAGCACATAGTTTTTTACTTGTCATTTGATACCTGTTGCCACAAGATAAAATTTGATTATGAGAGTCTTGGTTAAGTGAATTCATTAAAGATTTAAAGGTGAATGGTAGGTGAACAATTCCATACTTGGAATACCTCTTTTGCAATTAAAAGAAAATAATATTATTTTCATTGAAAGAAAAAAAACACTGACTTGAAAAAATTGACAGGATTTTAAGTTACTAAAAGCATATGGAATATCCTAGATTTTTTATGACATAATTAGATTTACTTCCAAAAAACTATTTTTAAAGAAATGTTTTTATTAAAATATACTATTCCAAATGTATCACTTAAGTTTCCATTTCTGGAGCACCTGTGTGGCTCAGGTGGTAGCGCATCTGCCTTCTACTCAGGTCATGATCCTGGCATCCTGGCATTTAGCACAGGCACCCTGGGATTGGGTTCCCTGCTCAGAGGAGAGTCTGCTTCTCCCTCCCCCTACTTTTGAACTCCCGCTCATTCTCTTTCCCTCCAAATAAATTAATTAAATTAAATTAAAATAAACTTCCATTTCTTCCAAATGTTACCCAATGACCAAAATTTTGTCATCGGGGTTAACAGTCCTATGTGTTACGGTCCTCAGGTAAATTTTAACAAAATTTTCTGTCATGTAAAAAGCACATCACTAAGACAAATGCATTTCAAACAATATTATAATAAGTTGTATGCAAATATTGAATTAAAATTTGAATTCTTTTTAGTCAGTGAGATTAGCTTTTATATGTACCATGTTTAAAAATGTGTGATCAATAGAGTTTTCTATGACGCAAATTGGAAATTTCTTCACTGAAGGACATGCTATTTAAAAATGTATTCCTTACCATAAGGGCAGGAAGGGAAACTGAGGGGGGAAAACTAGAGAGGAAGACAAACAGTGAGAAACTCTTGACTCTGGTAAACAAACTGAGGGTTGCTGGAGGGGAGGCGGGTGGGGGATGGGGTAACTGGTGATGGGCATTAAGGAGGGCAGTGATGTGATGAGCACTGGGTGTTATATGTTGGCAAATTGAACTTAAATTTTAAAAAATTAAAAAAAAAATTCAATTTTGTTCTAATTTCCTTTATTTTTAGCAGTAGTTATTGGAAAATTTGTACCCATTTTTTTCTATGTTCATTACAGCACCAAATGCGTTTAGGGAATTACCTTGTATCATTCATCTTAAAAAAGCATGCTTACATTTTGGACTTGTTATGGATATTAAATAACAATAAAATACTGTTATGTTTTTTCTTGCAATGCAGAGTACTTTGGAAATTAAAGATTTTGTATTATATGCTACTGTTCTCATTTTCAGACACAACACCAGCATAGACCTAAAAGAAGTGAAGTAATGACAATGTTTTCAAAGATCATATCATTCTAATTTAGTGACAACACATGCAGACTTACTTTCTCTAACAAACTTGCACAGACATCATGTATAGGTTTATTAAGGACAAATTGGATTATGATTTGATCTGATAATAATTAATGACATTTATAAATGAATCCATGGGAACTGCTCAATTCATTTGGAATGTAGGAGTTTCCCTCAAATTAGAGATCTTCCTGTTTAAAGTAACAACAACAACAAGAACAAATGCAATAACATCTTACAAGAATGATACTACCCACTCTCTAATAGTGGGATGGCCAAATGAAAATGGTTAAGTACGTGCTTCTGCCACTTATTTATAATCATGTCCATCCATTTGTGTGTAAATGTATTAAAATGATTACAATAGATACCTGTAAGAGAAACAAACAAAAAACAAAACAATGAAATAAACTTGGAACAGCTTTGTAGTTCGTGTGGTCTGTTATTGCATAGCAGAGACCAATATTTAATTTCAGTAGGACTCTAAAATTAAAAATACACACATACACACACCCTCACTTCTCTAATATGGAAAATTAGCTACTAAATATGCATGTATTCGTTTAGCATCGTGTCTTCTCAAAGAAAACTGAAATGTTAAGCTTGGTAAAAAAAACCTATCAGGTAAAATTTATGAAAATTTACAGATTACCTAAAATGCTAGAAGTTAATTATAGTCTGCTTTCCCTGGCATGTCAGCTTGATTAAATTTGGAGTTTGGAGATGAATTGGCCCAAATTCATTAGTGTTCCCTGGGTGCAGATGTTGGTCAAGGTCAAGCAAAGCGCGGTGACTGCGATGTTAGAGAGGAGGGGGAAGGGATTCCAAAGAAGGTAGACTCTTAAAAGGTCTGGGGTTGCAGCAAGAAACTTTGATACTTTTTAACTTAATAAATCTTGACAGCCTAATCATGGCTAAGCCTTTGCAGTGTTATTGGTACAGATGGCAAAGCTAGACATATTTAAAGAGATCTCAGCAGCTAGTGGAAGGGAGTCCTGAATCCAAATGCAGTGTTGGGCTCTAGGAGAAAGTGAAAGAAAGGAGGATAAAAAGCTACACAGCATTTCCATCTCCTGACATCTCCAACAGCCTCAGATACAAAATATGATAAGGCTCCTGCTGAGCTAATAAGCCCAACAAATGTCTGTGTCCGTGAAGTAGATGAAGTGGGATCAAGCAGAGGGGGCTGCTGTATGAAAATAAGCCAGCGCCCAGGGTATAATGGCACTAGAGAGAACTGCAAGGTCAGGCTGATGACAGAGACACCGGTTAAGTAGAGACCCCATCAGTAAGAAAGGTTTGCCTGCTGGATCTGAGACACGACCATTAAAATAAAATGAACTACCTATTTAAAGGAGGGAAGAAAATAAGAAAGCAAAGAAAACAAAAACCCTCCAAAATAATTTTCTTTTTTTCTTTTTTTTTCCCCTCACCCATGCCTGCTGCATCCTTTTGTTTATTTACAGGCTACCTACCCAGAGCAGAAACTGGGATACTGGGCTGGGAGGGGGAATCGAGACTTGACATGCACTTCAAAACGCTCTTAACTGTGTTGGTTCTGTTTGATGATTTTGGTGGGTTCACAACCTTTGTTGAGTGTGATTTGTATAATCCGATACTGCTTCAGGATGAACAGAGCCATGACCACTGCTTCATGATCCACCAGTTTCCAAGGGAAAAAGATTGCCAGCTGAAATACATGGTCTTCCTCAGCTTCTCCCTTTCTCTGTTTGCTTTTAAGTAGAAAATGACTTCTATATTCTTATTGTAAGGTAATATATCTTCCAGGCAAATAAAGCATTGGTTTCAGTTGAAATTATGTGATTCAGAACAGCAGACCTGACGCAGGTACCGTAAAAAGCAGCCAATGTGCTTGGCTTTTGACAGCACACACATGCAGGACTATCCCAGATATATCCCTGAAAATCCTGTGTCCCACAAACCCTCGTGGCGGTCACTGTACTACCATGGCTGAGCCAGTATTTCTGAGGCAAAGCCACAACCAACTGCATGGCGAGCCTGACTGGGTCTAGGAGGCAAAGTATGTAGAAAAAGGGAGTGATTAGTCATTTGACAGACAAGCCAGATGATTCAGGGCAAGAAACACTCATAGGAGACTAAATCATCCAGATGGGTTGTCACTTTGATCTAATTAGCTTTATCATCCCCAACTCTTCCCATTGCTTCATAAAGCCACTACCTCATATTTACACACACACACACACACAAACACACACACATAAAGTGTAAAACAATTGAAAAGATATCTATAAACTGTGATTTTTCATCGTTTTTCCTGATGGTTCAAATGCTCCGCATTGACCTTAAAACTAACCCTGATGTTCCACAGAGTGTCTAATTCATCCTGCGGCCCATTGTCCAGGCCAAAAGAAACAGATTAAAAGCAAGGACAATGCTTTCCTTCAGATTCATGGAAACGAAAGCTAGCATATTGAAATAATGCTTAAGAATGTCCCTTTCCAGCTTTAGGAATGGTTTTGCATAATCTTCAGGGGGTTTTTTCACTTGCGTAATAATTAGACTATGCTTGAAATTTCAAGAGTATGTCAAATTGCTACATTAATTCTTAACAGATCATGTCAATTTCATAATATCTGTGAAGCCTTGTTAAAAAGGTGAAAAACGTTTAAACACCATGTGAGGTGGTTCATTAAACATGTAAGAAACCTTTGAAATTCTGACAGTATTACCATGAAATATCGGATTGGGTATACCTCTAGTATTTTTTTAAACCCACCTTTGTTTTAATTTCATACAAATGCAAATACAATACTAGAGCTACCACTTAAAATCATTTTCTTGAGTACAGTCCTAAAAGAGCATGCCATTGGTCTTAGAAATACAAACTTTATGACTTTGAAACAATTATGAGGAAGGTGATGAGTAGAAGATGAATTGCCAGTAGTTGCTTTTAACAGTTGGGAAGACTTTTCTCAAGCTATAATTAAAATCGCTTAAAACACCTTCCCGAGGGGAAAATACCAAAAAGGAGTTAACTATTGCATCCATCTCTTCTTCAGTTGAGTTTACTGCCTTAAAAAGTTAAGCATCAATGAAACTGATTTCCAATCACATAAGAAACATGCTCATTCACTTAATGTTAATCTTCAAAAATGACGGGTGCCATTCAAAAGACAGGAATTTCCAATTTCAGTTGTTCTTGCTAAAGCTTATTTCAGGATTGCTGAAGACGGGCTTCCTGTATTAGCGTAACATTGACTTGATGATCTGTCATTTTTCTTCCAGCTAGATGATTCTATGGTTATGAGATTATCCATGCAGATTATCCATGAAAGTAATATCTTCTCATAAGAAAGGATGTAGAACCCTTAGCCTTCCTCTTGACATCCTTATGCCTCCCCCTCCCACCACCAACTCATTCCGTGCAAAATAATTTTTGTTTTAGGGAAACAAAAGAAATAGTAACGTTTACGTGGAATAAAGAGTAGATTGGTGCTGACATTGCCACCAGTGATACTAAGAAAGATAAAGAAAGACTTTAATAATTCAAGTGTTTAATAAGTAGAAAGCACCATGCAGATAGTACTATTAACTTAGTTCAAAGAGATGCTATGGGTAAAAGTGATAAGCAAAAGCAATAACATTAAGATTTTGTTTGGTACACAGATCAGGGACAAATATATAGTATTTAGAGTGTATTGGAATTACACAGACTTTTCTGATATAATTCCCAGCTAGAAATCTGTACTTGTCTTATAGCTAGTATTGATTGAATGTCTTCTTACTTAAAGAAATATTTTACTGATGACAATTATAAGTATTATTAGTTTGTGTTTTATAGATAAACATGGAATGAAGCATTGAATTTATTTCATTTCAAGACAATATGGACAAGTTGTATAAAGTTCATTATTAGTTTTATCAAGCCTATTAAGTTGAAATCTATAGTCTGAGAAACTGTCTTAGGTTTCTCCTCTGGTGTGTTTTTCCATTACAAGAGATATGAGGAATTTATAATGAAATTTAGGTTGCAGAGAATGCAAGAAATCTGGAAAGTGTATATATAATGAGGTTATTCCAGGACTTGTACTCTGAAATCAAAAAGAATGGGATCAAATTCTAGCTCTGAAACTTACTGTTTGAGCAAGTTTAAATTTGCTAATCCCCAGATTTCCCATCTAGAAAATGAGAAGAATAATAGTACCTATTTTAGAAGGGTTGTGAAAATAAAAAATGTTTGATGTTAAGCAGTAAGTTCCTTTGTTTTTATTCATTTAATTGTTTATTTATGTTTTGGAGAGAGAGTGCATGGGGTGGGGAAATAGGGTACAGAGGCAGAGAGAGACTGAGAGAGAGAGAGAGAGAGAGAGAATCTTAAGGATGCTTCATACCCAGATAGGAGCCTGACAGGGGTCGATCTAATGACTCTGAGATCAAGACTTGAACTGAAGTCAAGAGTTGGAAGCTTAACAGATAAAGCTATCGAGATGCCCCGAACTGTAAGCTCCTTTGAGGCAAGGGCCATTCAGCTTGTAACTTCTTAAATTGAGCTGACACTCTGAAATAAAAGCATAAGTAAACAATATGAGCTCCTCAAAAGAAATCTGCCTCTCAAAATTAAGCTCTTTGAAATATTGGATTAATTGTTTCTTCAATCTTTCAAAATTGTTTGCTTTCCCAACTGTCTCCTCTTTCTTAAAGGTAATGATAATTTCCCTGGGTAGGGACGCCTGGGTGGCTCAGTGTTGAGTGTCTTCCTTTGGCTCAGGCTGTGATCCCAGCCTCCTAGGATCGAGTCCCACTCTCAGGCTCCCTGCATGGAGCCTGCTTCTCCCTCTGCCTATGTCTCTGCCTCTCTCTCTGTGTCTCCCATGAATAAATAAATAAATAAAATTAAAAAAATAATAATTTCCCTGGGTAGATTCAGCCTTTCCATTTGTTTCTATGTACTCCCAGTCTTCCATCTTCAGTTTCTTTCTCCTCCTCTTGCTCTTTCTCTATTACCACCCCCTGAAATAATAATAATAGTAATAATAAGAATAATATTTCTAAAGTATATTGATTGATCCACTTAATTATAAAGTTTTAAGGATATCTCTCTTCAGGAATAGCTGGATCTAAGAAGGCAAGGACTGTCATTAACCATTTGCTTTCTCCCTCCTGGCTCCGGCTTGTCTTGATATCTTAGGCAGCCCTCCATAGTTATTGGTAAAATGGCCAACAGAGGCTCATCGCATGCTATCAACCTAAGCTTCTCTTTCTGTCTGCCTCCTATGATTTCTTTAGTTCTCATCATTTCTATCTTTAATTCATCTTTCATATTGATATCATTTATCTCTTGCCAATATTTTTGGATTCATGTGTAGTGTATGACCATAAAAAGATTGGTTTTTTTAAGTTGTGTTTAGCAAAATTACAATTTTCAACCCAAAACGGTCAGCTTTTAAGAACTCAAGACATAACCCAAAGATGATGCCTTTTTTAAAAGCAGATGCGGAACTTGCTTTTGGATTTCCTTTAGGAATTTTTTAGCTTGACCAACAAAAAATGTAGTCTTACCTTTGATCATCAAACTTCATACTTTACTCATAAGCCTATGACTCAGGTTGCTCACTCAGCGTCATAAAACTTCATTCCGCATTCTTTTGGCTCTTCCCAGAAATCATTGATTCTCCAAAACCTATCTTAACGGCCTTTGGTGAACATATTTTCAAAGGAGACAATAGAAAAAAAAAAGACTTCTAAACTTAGGAAGAGTATTAGGACAGGTGTAAAGGTTTCCAAGAAAATTTCCCCCAAAGGACAGTATGTTGTTAGCTATATAAGTATTGGTACATTAAGTTAAAAAAATCAGTCATAAATTTTTGCCTATTTATATTTTGAATATAAGTACATCATACATACACATGGGTATGCATCCATGTACATACACATGTACACAGTGGAAGCCTTCTTCTCTGTAAATGTTAGGAAGCATAAACTTCATTGTCACATATTTTCATTTTATCAATCTGTCAACTAAAAATAGACTGATGCCTTTAGCTAAAGATGCCCCTTTCTCCTATGCTTTTTGAGCATGGTCAGGCACAAGACCCAATACTTTACCTGTCACATTCATATTGTGATTTAAGAAAGGCTTGTCTTTTCCTGGTCATATAATTTCAGCCCTCAAGGAATTCACTCATCATTTCATCATTAGTTGTACCCAAACTCCAGGAATACCTAGTGAAGTTTGGCACCCTAATTGAAGGAAGCGAAATTGTGGAAGTATTTCTGGACATATCATAACCAAGACTCCCTACAGCCTTACTATAGATTTCCAAATTCATCCTAGTCATGACTTTTCTCCTGAACTCAAGTTGTGCAGCAGAAAAAGCAACATGTTCTTTTAACTCTGAGCAATAGTTAAGAAATCAGTTTTTCAAACTTTGCAAACATATGAAGGCTCTTCATAGGGACATAATAGCCCCTCACTTTTTTGAAATCTCGACAGACATCAAATATTCCAATTGTCAGAATATGAAAATATACAGTACAAGATCAATTCTACCGTGCTCCCAAAGCCCAGCATAAAATGCAGTATATTTATGAAGTGGCCTCATTAAACATTTTAAAAGTGTTCTCTGGCTCGCATTTTGTATACTTATCAATATAATACATGGATACAGCTTCAGAGATAAAGCTTTTAACAGAAATCAGTAGTTCTGTATCCCTGTGCCCTCTACTCCTAGTACAAGTCCTTACTTTCAATGTCTTTGTTTTAGCCAATTCTTTTAGTAATTATCTATGAAATTTTTAATAATATGCTGCTACCATTGCTCATTGGTTTGTTCATTTTTGTCATTATCCTCTGAAATCCTGTTCTCCTGATATGTCTATTTTTAGTTAGATAAGTAGCCAGGGTTTGCATTGCTGTAATTATATAAATAGTATTCACTTCAAGACCAAGTAGTATACTATGATTATGCCTCCTTTCTGGGAAAACTTTTTTATTTTCCTGGAATAATAAACGTTTTGCTCTCTGCAACCTCTGGCACATACCTCTTCATTTGGAAGTGTGCAAAAATCTGGGCTGTGAAATTAGTAAACTAGTATTCAGTGGTGGCTGTGTGATTGCTTGTGACCTTTGGTAGGTTTCTGAGGCCTCAGTAATCATCTCTGGGGGGAGAAAGTGCAAATCAATCACTTCCTTGAAGAATATCTGTGGGGAATGAAAAGAAATGTCCTATGTGTATGTGTCTACCTGTAGTTCCCTTCACCGAATGTTGCTCTTCTACTTTGATCTTCACATCAAAACCGTAAGATAGGTGAGAATGGAATTAATATCAGGTTGGAAGAGCATTGAGCTCAGGAACACCAAAGAAATAGTCCAAAGATGCCCAACAGAAAAAATCTCAAACCCAAGCTATTCCATTTACAAGTTAAAGGCTCAGGACACTGGGTGGCTCAGTGGTCGAGCATCTGCCTTTGGCTCAAGTTGTGATCCCAGGGCCCTGGTATCGAGTCCCTCATCGGGCTCCCCACAAGGAGCCTGCTTCTCCCTCTGCCTATGTCTCTGCATCTCTCATGAATAAATAAATAAAATCTTAAAAAAAAAAAAAAGTCAAGGGCTCTTAACCCCAAGCCACATTGAAGCTCTGTCCAGCCAAATCAATTCTAAGCCTCTGAGACAAAATTATGCAAAATATACTTTTTCTTAGTTAATTTGGATTACTGGTGGAATTATTCTAAATCGTTTATCTCTATTTTCTCAAGCCCTGTAGAAAGACTGTATCAGAGACAGTCAATGTAAAAAATGTGAAAGATTGGTAGAGAAAGTTACATATTATTATATAAAGTCTCCAGGGTGGTATAGGCTGCCTGTTAGTTAGTTTTCTACCATCTTCTATATATTTAAAAGCTCCCTTGTGGCCCTGAGCCTGAAAATGTGACCATGCTATTACCTTAGCTTTGGTACTCCTCATCTTGTAAATTGTCATAAAACCAATATTCTCAGGCTGGATATTTTGACTTAAAAAATAATTATTACAGGTGCTGGGAATATTAAAAGAACCAATTACTTACATTGGATAATAGGGATAATAGGGTTATTGGTTTGGCTACAGTCTTTTGTTTTGTTTTTTCACCTTATCTTCATCAGTAGGAATATCAGAAAAACTTGGAGAGCTTTTACAAGCTGCTAGAATCTTGTTATGCTGTCCTGAAAATCTAATCTACACCAGCCCCTTTTCAAGAATTCACTAATCTATATAAAATGCAATAACTTTTTCTTGGCCTTTATTAACATCTGTCCTGCTTCCCTCAAAAATATTTTCATAGCTTCCATAACCAGCAGTTATCCTCATGTTGTATATGTGTAAAAGTGAAGTTAAATGAAATTAAGGAACTGATAAACAGAATAGCTTAGACTTCAAATACGGGTACTTTAATTCTAGGTCTGATCGTTTTTAGCTCTATCACATTCACTTTGTCACTAATATTTGAAAAGGTGAAATAATGTAAGTAAAATAGTATCACAAAAGCAAATACATAGACCAGGAATAATTCATCACCATATTAAAAACTGTAATTTTGAATCCTGAATGTTCTGGACTTTGATGCCCTTGCAGATAGTGGCTGAATGAAAGGATATTTTTGAAGCTCCTTGTCAATATGTCCACCACATTAACACTTTCAATGATGAGACTTGAATGTTCTTCAAGAAAATATATTTTGTCTTTGGACAACTTTGACTGTATAAAAGTTTTTTTGCTTTGTTTTTGTTTTGTTTTGTTTTGTTTTGTTTTGTTTTTACAGTGTGCTGATTCCTGTAACACTGAGTCTTTGATCAGTTCTCACTCAGAAACTTGACAGAATGAATCTAGCTTTTTCCCACATGACAACACTTTAAATACTTGAAAACAACTCTCATGTTTCCCCTGAAGTTTTGTCTTTTCCAGTCTAAATGCCCCCCAATCTCTTCAACTATCACTTTTATGATACATTTTACATTTTCTTCACTATTCTTTTCTCTTGCCCTGGGTTCCTTTCCTTTATGGCACTATCTATTTTAAGACGTGGCACACAGAATTGAATTTAAAACTAATGTAAAGACTTACCAGCATTCCATAGACCATAATCATCATCTCCCTTGTTCTACTCACTATACCTTCATTAATGCATCCTAAGTTCTCATAAGCATTTAGAAGGAACGATCACCACACAGTGTTGACCCAACATCCTAACATCCATGCTCCTGGTCTTCTAGTCTTGACCTCCTCAGCTGCAGTGATAATTTCCTTCCTTCTACTTCAGGGACCTACTGCCCTGATCCTAGATGCTATTATTACTGGAAATTGTAACACTGTTGAAGCCTCAGTATCAAACATTTCATTACTGCACATAATCCTCCAAATTAACTTGCTCTGAAAACACTAGTGTTAATTTTTTTGAGCTCCCAACCCATTTATTCTACCTCCATTTCACTGTCCATATTCCATACCTATCTTTATTCCCTTCATTGTCTAATACAGATTTCATGTTCTGTAATTTAATTATTCCTTCAAAATAGCTTCAACTCTCTTCTTCCTATCCTCATTCATTATGTTCCTCTAGAGAATCACAACACTGAATGAACTCTACCATTTTTAGAGTGCTGGCACAGAATAACTCATGTTTTTTGGAGTAAACAACCCAAGCTGACTAGTTCACTTAAAGATTCGTTATCAAAAAAAAATCAGTTGGATGCTTAGTTCTTCCACACAGTCATACTGTGTGTCTTTATGAAGCTAGTTTTTAAATGATTCACAATAACTAATTTTGTACCTTACCTTCTTTTCTCAAACCTCACACAAATTCTCCTACCCCTTATGACTTAACTATTGATGTCATCTCTCACAATATCATAAAAGGCATTTGCTGTTTGCTTTTCCGTCAATGTGAGCACAATACTGTAACTCTCTTCTGCAAAATCATTAATAAAATGTTTGCACTGGGAAAGCCCAAAGAAGGAGCCTTGTGGAAGTAGGCTGCCAGTTGAAACATTTACCACAATTGTGCCACTGTAGGGTTGTGTCTACCTGGGACATACACTGAGATTCCTTGAGATACATTGTCAAAGGTCTCTAGCTGCCTGTGCACATCACCCTTTGGTTCCCCAGTGGGCTTGATTTGTTCTTAATGAATGTGTACTAGGTACTACTACTAGCTCCAACTCTCTTTCCTTTTCGAGGTGATCCAATGGTGAGGAAGAATTTTTTGGTAACCTTGTGAGAATATTGCCAGAAATTACTATTAAAATAGCGCTTCCCCTTGGAAACCACCTTTCTGGTTTTCATAATTCAAGTGCTCAGTGAGAAAACTGAAACTAGGCCAGATTAAACAATCAATTTATAGGAGAAGGAGAGATTTTGCTAGATCATCCAACCTACTTTCTGCCCTTCTAACACAGCCTAGAACTATCAGGGACATCAACAAATGTTCACATATACATTTGAAAAATTCCACAACCCTCCTTATCAAGTCATTCTCATTCTTAATAAATGTCAGTCAGTAGTTCTACTTTATACAAAACTCAACTTCCTCATGCTACTACAAACTGCAAGTCCAATTTCACTTGATTTTTCCCCTCTATCATAACACACATACCATGCACAACAAACAGACTCCAAAGAGGGCTTAGACAAAGTGAGGTGCAGCTTAAGTGTATAGCACCAGAACGATTCCACATATGTAAATGTTTACGTGCTTAGCGGTTGTGATTACTGCTTATTTTTAACAGTTTATGTCTAGACTGGACAATCTCACTCTTTATTAACCTTTCTTCGTTAACCTTACTTTGCTTCGCGTTTGGAAGCCCTGTTCATGGCAAGGTAAAACTGGGAATGAGAACATACTGGAACTTTTAAAAAATTTTCAGTGAAGGTGGTTTTATCAATTACAAAATTCACAAATACTATATTACTCCTTCTGAGTCCAAGGACCACAACAGTGAGGTTGCCACGCTCACCCTTTCCAGCCAAATGGCAATTACAGCTCTATAAACTGAAAGCACTGACCCTCTACAGTTTTCCCTAACCCATAACTACTTGAACGGCTCCAACAGAGTTGTGGAAATAAATGAGCTTTGCACTCTCCCTCATTCATTATGTTTATAGTCTAATACTTCTTTCAGAGTACCTAGATATCACTCTGATAGGCATTATGGAAATACTTGGACGTATTTGTCAGGTGTCGGAGAAACATTCAAGAAATTACCAATAACTTTAGAGTCAGTGGCAGAAGAAGAAAAAGCACTGTGGTTTTTACTAATACTGTTTTTTTTAAAAATTGCATTGCATGCATAAAAAATGAAAAAAATCGTGTCTACAAATGCATTCCAGAACTTAGGGTCTTATTAGATAAGGTATCATACAGAAGTACGTATATATTGAAGTTCGTACAGAGAATTGATCGCATATATTTTGTATGTTCTTCTATAATGCACATGGACTATGGAACCATATTTTGTAACATTACTTAATTAAGATACCATAATAGAAAACAAGGCAATTTTATTTTAAGAATAATTTGTGAAACCAGGGCTTTTCACTTAGGAATTATGGCTCTTGATGGGTAGCCGAGGTAAATTATTTTAAAATTCAGTTTGAGTTTCATTTGCCATTATTACAAGTTGTATGATGAGAAAAAAATTGCACATATATTGCAGTTTTCTCTACATAGCTGTGCTAATGCCTCACCAAGAAAGTGAGACACTTGCTAATAAAATATCTTTCTGAGGTTTTGGGGCACTTGGTAAATACATACGTGTGTGTGTGTGTGTGTGTGTGTGCGTGTGCAGGCATGCATGTCTGTGTATGTATATATGTATTAATCAGTAGTTTTGTGAGACGAACAGTTGGATGCATTTTTTTAAAAGATTTATTTATTTATTTTAGATTGGGAGAGGCAGAGGGAGAGAATGTTCAAGCAGACTCCTCAGCTGAGTTCTGAGCCCAAACCAGGATTTGCTCCCATCACCCATGAGATCATGACCTGAGCAGAAACCAAGAGTCAGTTGCTTAACTGACTGAGTCACCCAGGTGCCTCAGTTGGATGCATTTTAGAAATAAAGTGTAAGCTAATGGATTTTTTTCAGAGCTTATGATAACAAAACACTTGTGCAGATCTTATTTAAAATTAATTTTGTATTCTCCCTTTCTCATACATACTCTTGAAGTAGGATTTGAAAAAAATAAAATTGATTCTTTTAATTGGAATCCCTCAGCCTTAGATCAATGTCCGAATGTTCTAGTAAAGCAGACCTGATGAGATTCTTTGTTGGCAACTAATTATTTGGTTGAAATAATTAGCTTGCTTGTTTTTAATAGCATTTATCAATTAGATACCTGAGAACAATTCATACCTGTGCTACACACTCAATAATAAAACAAAACTCCATAGGTTACAGAGCATCATTGTGAAGCTATGGCAGTTATTGCACTTAAGGTGATATAGATACAATAATAATTACCATTGTTGGGGTGTCTGGATGGCTCAGTTGGTTGAGTGTCAAACTCTTGATTTCAGCTCAGGTCATGATGTTGGGGTAGTGGGATAGAGTCCCACCTTGGGCTCTGGCACTCAACAGAAAGCCTGTTTGAGATTCTAACATTTCCCCCTGCCTACCCACTTGCCCTGCAAATAAATAAATGCATCTTTAAAAAATAAAAAGCAATAATAATCACTGTTCATTGAGCAACTAGTATGTGCCAGCCATTTTGCTAAGCATATTATATACATTACTTCTATCTAATTATCTAATCCCTACGACAATCTGGGAAGTCTGACACTATTCCCATATTTTCCAGATGAGGAAATTGAGCCTCCGAGGGCTCCGGAAATTTGGCTAAATTGGGATAACAGTAGGTTTTAAGGCAGGATACAACACAAGTTTGTCAGGTAGTAAAGTCTGTGTGCTTAACTACTGTACTTGACAGTTTTCCATTAAATAAAAGTCAAGGGCTCACTCTCTGCTTCCCCTTTGCAGGCAAGACCCATGTGTCATATCTTTAGATCTCTAGGATCGAGCACAGAGACTAGCCCATTAGAGGTGCTTGTGAGTGTGTGATAAAGTGAATACGTCAACCGCATAAACAACTGAAAACGGAATCCTATTCTCCCTCTTAGTTCAGAAAAACACAATTGTGTATCAGTGTTGATGAAGTGAACCTCACTGTTCATTTTCCTATATCCCTGCATGAGTCAGGAAGCGCATTTTTAACTATCTTTATATATCAGGGTCTATTACCACGATTATTGTGATCTGAGCAGCACTAAATCTGGATGCATTTCAGCCCTTTCATCCCATATACAGAATAAAATTTTATAGTGTATGTAAGCAATTGTTTTTTGCCTTGAGAACTTTTGGGTGCCAATTTAGTAGATTGGAATAGGAATGATATCTGAACTTTTAAAAATGGATGTAAGACACTTACAGTTAGAACCCTAATCTATATGAATCTCAATCAATGTATAAAACAATTTAAAGTGAAAAGCCTAAAGGAACATAGTTTTAGGTGCAGAAATTCTCCACTTTAGACTCAGTTAAGAAATCTTCCTTCATTTTTTGCCAGAAAGAACTTAAAACTACATGTCTGAGGCAACAGTGATTTTTTTAAAAGGTTTTATTTATTCATTTATTTGACAGAGAGATAAAGAGGGGGAGAGAGCACACAGGGAGAGGAGTAGAGGGAGAAGGATAAGCAGACTCCATCTGAGTATGGTGTTGGATGTGGGGCTCCACTCCAGGACCCTGAGATCATGACCTGAGCAGAAATCAAGAGTCGGAGGCTCAACTGACTGAGTCATCCAGGCGCCCCTAGGCAACACTGATTATTATTTATATAACCAAGACATATATATGCTAATGTAATGATGCATGAAAATTAGCAAAAGCCCATAGTTCAAGTCTAAAGGGAAAAAGGTTATGGCAAAGCAATTTCTTGTATATGATTTTAATTTAGTTCACTACACACTCAATGCTGTGATCTTGATGTTAGACCTAATGTTTCACCAGAAAGTGATGAGATACATGGTTTTTCTATTATGTTTATTGAGGGACATCTGTATGCCAGGATATAACCAAATTATCTCTAATCCTCAACAACTCAGAAAAATAAATGCTATTAATCTTATTTTGCAGAAGAAGAAATTCCAGTTCAGTGAAATGCTGCTCATTTCAGAATCACACGGTCAAAAACAGGACTTGCACTCAGGTGTATCTACAAATCTCATATTTTTTTTTCTTTTTATAAGAAAAGTCTTATCCTGAAGTGTAAAATCCCTTGGGCAAAGACAGTAGATTCATACATGGTTTCAGGGTAAATTTCCTAAAATTATATGAAAAATAATAATAATATGTATGTATGTGTACTTTCTTTCTTGAGAGTTCTTGATAATTTCAACTAGATCCCAAAGGGGCTAGAACCCCCAAATACTATAAGAATCAATCATTGTTTTTCACCTCTATCTCTGCTTGCAGAACAGGTAAGTAACTTTATCATGCAAACATTGAAAAGAAGTTTCAGAATCATGCCATATACCAAGCGGTAGCTTTAGCAGGGATTCAGGAAGCAGCACTAAAAGGAGTCAAAGCCACACCATGAAAAATGACAGGATGGGATTAGTTTTTGTGGTGAGAGCAGAAGGACTCCAGAGAGCAGGAGGTGAGAAGTACACACAGGAAAAAATAAGAAATCCTTACAGTAACCAAGTCAGTGAGGGAATCAGAAAAGACAAACTTTGGAAGCAAAACCAGACAGTTGCATCGTGTTGTGAAAGGCACAAAAGCAAAGCACGTTGAAAAAAAAAAAAAAAAAAAGATTGCTGGCGACTAAAGAGCAGTATTTGTAAGAATTTCCAGAACGATTAGCAAAAATCTAAGAACGATATTAGGGTGTCGCAGAACACTTGCAATTTTACATGTTTCAAGAAGATATTAATGGGTAGAGACCTGAGGTACTATCTGGCACTTTCTGGTTAGTATGGGGAAGGTAAAAAGGATGAGAAAACAAAGTTAAACTGCTATTTCTACAGTTTGTGTATATTCAACAATCATGTATATAGGTCTTTCTTAATTAAATTCACTGACCTAAGAAACTAGAGTTAGTGGAAGTATTAGGGAAATAAGTATCAATAAACTCTCATTAAAATAATGATTCATAATTGACAAAACACTCCTGTGTCAAACGTTGCGTCATTGGATTCTCATGGGGGACCCTAAATGTCAGCTCCCATCTCAGCCCAGTATCATTGTCTTCCAAATCCTGTGTCCTACTAATAAATCTACTTCCCCTCGAGGGTAGATGTTCTGTACCAGTTTTCAATTCAATCCTAATTTGAGGAAGAAAATTCTTTCATTGTTTCAGCTTCTTTACCCACTGACCTTACCATTAAATCAACAATAAAATGCCCTAGAGCAACATCTGGGGCTTCTACAATATTCCCTCAAGGCATTCATCCTAAAGTGCATCACTGGGATAAGAGGCTCTGCGCTCGAGTCCACTGCAAATGCACTGGTTTCATATAACCCAATAGTCTTCTGCATTCATCTCTAGCAAAGAAGGATTTATTGCAACAGTATATCGAAGACCTGAATAATGCTGCTTTACTCTTATGAGCCTTCCTTTCAGTTATGGGAACCCTGCCTTTACCCTAAACCAGGGTTTGGAATCTTCCTTCATTGTTTGTGGGTTTCTCTGCAGCTAACTGCTTACCTGGCTAGCCTCCTTGTTATGTTTCTATTGGAACCTGCTTCTACAACACTCTGACTGACGGACTCATAAACCAAACCCAGTAACCATGTTCACTTTGGGGCACCACACTTTTGCCCTCCAGTCTGGACTCCTCAGTGGGCTTCAGTATAGGAATCAGTTTTTTTCAATTCATAGGCTATCCTGGAGCTCAAGATTGAAAGGAAGAAGGGAAGGTGCATCAGGATGCTGGTGCCGAAATAAAAATAATAAGAGGCTTAAAATGAATATTTGAAAATACATTTAGCTAAATATAGCTTATTGGTACTATTGGCACTATTAATTTGTTTAAGTCTTCCTTTTATAGATCATGATAAGAAACCAGGTCACTGTCAAAGTCTGAGTAAGTATAAACTTAGAATGTTGAACAACTCCTTGTTATTATTTACAGAATATTTTATGGACAAGCAGCTTGTTCATGAAATATTCAAAAGTAATAAAAGTTATCTTTTTAAAATAGATAAAAACCTTGGCACAGCCTATAGGTACTCCCTTGACTGTCTTCTCCTTCCTCCATTTCTCTGTGTATGCCAATGCCTGGAGGTCAGCCATCTCTACGTCAAATGAAGAAAATGGGTCAGAGCTACTATTTCCTGACGGCGTCTACTGTCAGGAACTTGCAATCCCACTAGTTAAGAATTGAGAGAATAGTTAATAAAGGTTATTATAAGCTTGTGCTTCAACTAAGGCTGTAACTAAAAATTGAGTTATTGTCTACCTAATTAGCAAGATTTAGTCATTTTTAATACTTGATCCAAATTATTACACATACTATTCGACTATTAATATGACTAAGAACTTGAGGGGGTCTATAAATTTATCTCCAGCATCGTTTGCTGATCTAGTAGTTTTATCCATTCTGGACTGGGAAGTTTCTATTCGGTGGTTTTGGTTGTGAGACTCAGGGGACAAAAGCTTTGTTAGGGCTTATCGTTTGTTTGGTTGTTTTCCCACTTTTAACTTAGAAAGAAAAGCATGAATTTCTTCTGTCAATCATCAAGAATACCAGTGTAAGTATCCAAATTATATTTTTGGAGGCAATTTTTTTAGTTGTACTTACAATTGAATTTATTTCCATTTACTTTCCTTACCTGAGGTGAAATAAAATTGTTATTCCCATGTGGAATATATCAAGTTTTTAATAATTCCCATGAAAATGAACTTTCTAAGATTATCTTTTTATCAATAGTTAAATTATGTTATGTTTTTAATTGGACTCTAAGTCACAGCCTCTAGCTTCCCAGAATTGTAATGGTGTTGAATTAATTTAAAGAGACTCAGAGGAACCAGTTATGGAAGGCTGTCACCATGATAATTTAGTTTTATGATTAGGTCATGGAAAACATTGTAGAATTCTGAAGAGATTTTTAACCCTTCTATTTTTGAAAGAGCGTTCGTTCAATCAGTTTGTCTGTCTCAAAAGATATGCATCTTTGGAGAGATTTCTAATCCTGTAGAAAATTCAATAAAATAAATGTCACAGTAAAAATAACAGAGACTGCCACTTTAAACACACACGCAATTTATGATCTACAAATTAAAGTAACCACAAACATACACACACACACACACACACACACACACACAATAAGCCACAGTATAACTATCAATTGTAACACAATGGTATTTGAGAACTTTTCTATATGCTTTACATAATAAGTAACAGACATTTTAGAGTGGGTAAAATACTTTATTTTAGTATTGTTATTATTTTATGTACATTAGAAATTGCATTCATGGTAAATAATTCTGGTGTTTTTATACTGAGTTCTTAGGTATTTTTTTTTCCAAGAACTCTCGCAGAGAACAAAGAAACTAATATTTGTGAGCATGTGACTGCTGAGAAGGCAAAAACCGTGTTGACATTGAAGAAATTCTTTTCAGGTCTCAAACAAAAGCAAGTACATTTGGGCCTATCAAAGTACTATGCGGTGGCACACTCAAATAGAAATGACTTTGTTGAAAAATATTTGTGAAAAACCAGAAAAAGGGGACATGGGATCTGTCTGTATTATTTCTTACAACTGCGTGTGAATCTACAATTAACTCAAAATAAGGAGCTTAAAAATTGTGTTATGCCATGATAACATCTTTTTTGCCGTCCGTATGTCACTCGATACATCAACTTATACTGAAATATTTAAAATATATGCACTTGACAATGAAAGAGATTTCGCCCTAATTTGGTGGTTATGTTGGCATTTTTAGGGTAATTGACTCAAAGCAACTCCATATTAATTTTTAATTTTAGTGGGCTGGAGGGGTTCCATATAAAGATAGATGGCTATTTTACTACATTTGTTAAATTTATTCGTGATGTTAGGTGTTTTCTTTCTTTCTTTTTCTTTTTTGGTAAACTGTAAGAAAATAAAGGAGAAAAAGACCTTTGAATACATCAGTCGCAAGAGCTGGGTAAAGGGGAATGCAGCTCTTTTATTTGATGGGATGAGAAAGCTAATAATGTATGACAGTAAAAAGGCAGAGGCTTTTAACGCTTTTTTTAACCTTACAAAAAAGGTCAACTCTGATCTGGAAATGAGAACAGCCAACACATGGGAAAGAAGGGCAAAAAGCCAAGTGGAAAGCGAGAAGGAGCTGGTGACGAGCACACTCAAATGGCAGGTTCCAGTCCCTGGCACCCGCACCCCAAGAATGGGGTTCGTCATCTCTTGATTAATTTTGTTTTTTTGTTCACAGGGAGGGTGAGAGGTGGGGGAGGGACAAATAAAAGACTGGCAAAGTTACCAAGACCAGAGAAGAGACCATGCTCTATCTTGCTTCAAACAGAGAGGAAAAAAGAACATCCTGCAACCAACTGCCAGTTTCATTTTTGAAAAAGAAAGTGCCAGTTCAATGTTTCTGCTCCCAACTTAATGGTTAATGTACTCGATCCATAAGAGCATTCGCCAACATTTTTTGAACGCCTACTTGGTGCCCAGCAGAGAGTTGGGATGGAGCCCTCACTTTAAATGTGAAATCTAAGAGGAAAAGAAAGTTGCTGGAGATAAACCAGTCAGGAAGTGCTGAGCTGGATTTGAATCCAGACCTGCTGACTTCAAAACCCTTGTCCTTTCCAATACAGAAACCTGCCCTGATGTCTCTTGCTTTTATTAGGGACTCTACCTAATTAAAACAATGTCAAATTTGTTTAAAATAAAAACACAAGTTTGTTTTTTAAATCCAAAGCTGATAGCTTGGTTTAAAATACTTCCTGCCGTATGGTAAGATACCCCAAGAAGACATCCCAATAAATCATCATTTTGTATTGAAAAAATGTGATGAAGACTGTTATCTTATAGTTCAAAATAACGGTAATATTCCCACCTCTGCCATTTACTGGCTGGTGACTCTGAGCAAACTACACAACCTGTCTGAGCTTTGGCTTCATTATATAGTAAGTAGGAACAATATTTGTTCTCATTTGATAAAACTGTTAAGAATATTAAATGAGATGTTAATATATGTTATTTAGCACACTGACAAGTAACATGTTCAATAAATGTTAGCTATTACTTATTTACATAATTATTAATATAATAAGTTAATATAATACTGAACAAGTAGGTATGATCTTTACCAACTGGTTGATTGATGTTAAAATACCCTCCTAAGCAGCTTTGCAAATCGTGCTATGAGATGTATTAAAAAAAAAAGACAATATTTAACTCTGAGTACCTGACCCTGTACTATTTAACTATTTAGACTACAAGTTGATAGAAAAAAAATTCAGTAGCTTTTAATGTGCATTATTTTCTGATTATCACGCTATGGTTTGTTCCTAAAAGCTCATTTCTTATTGCGAGTAAGATTTCTCTTACACACTTTAAGCCCTCATTAACTCATTATAGTTACTTTCTCTCCCCAACCAACTCATATTTGCTTCTTGTCCTGTATTCCCTACCATTGAAAATGTCAACAACCCCAGAGAACTGGAAAATATTCTAGACATCTCCTTTTTCTTCTCACCAATCATTGATATTTCCAGTCATGGAAAAAAGCCAGTCATGGTCTTTACTTGGGGCTGTAGGCCCTTGGTTACTTTCTTATGTAGAGAACTACTCTCCACCCAGTCCATTCTCCCAGGGTATCACAAGGGGTCACTCTGAAAGTAGATTTGTTCATGCCACACGTCCGCTTAGGTCCTCCCAAACCACTGTTGTTTTGAAGTTAAAATCCAAATACCTTAGTATAACACAAAAGACCCTTCATGATTATAGTCCCTGTTATACCTCTGGACCTCATCATGTACTACAGAGTGATTTATAATATTCTACACCCTGTTTGCAATCTCCTGCTCTCCTTCTTTGGCCAGATTTACCCACCATGACTATGCATCTACAGCTATTCCTTCAAAACTCAAGCTCACGCATCACTGTTCCGGCAAGACTCTCTGTTTCCCATATGTGTGTTAGGTGCATCTCCTAATACTTCCATATATATTCTTCACGTTACATCTACTCTCATGTCTCCCTTTAATTCTACCTGTGGCAGAATTTGAAGTTGGAGCAGAGTATGCTACTCTCCTGCTTAAAATGCTCCAGCGGCTCCTATTCCAAACAGAATAAATGCCAGTGTTCTTCCTATGGCCTCCAAAGCCCTATGTGCCCTGGCTTCTGCTTCTGCCTATCTCTCTGGTCCTCTCTCGTGCAACTAGATCACTGTACTTCAATCCATTGTCCACTTCAATCCACAGTGATAAATGCTCCCAACTCCACCTGATTTTCCTATTAGGAGGCAAGCAAGAACTGCTGGGAGGACTGATGATCTCCACTTGAGCATAGACATGGTTTACACGTTCTCCTCATTCACATCATGATCCAACCATCATCTTTCAGAGAGCTCTCTCTGACCAGTTCTCCTTCTCCCTTCTCCTTCTCTCTCTTCAAAGGCATTCTTGTTTTCTGTTTTCATATGTTTTAGGTTTGGTCTCCTCACAAGAATATAAGCTTTGTGTTTTTCTTGTTCACTACTGCATAGCAGTGTCCGGAAAAGTGTTACTGTTTAATCCCCAATAATTCACTGTTTAATCCCCAAGAAAGAGTTGAGCTTATCAAAATCAGTTGTGATCACTAATTATATCAAACCTATTTGTTATTTATTGATCTAATCTATCCACTATAACTATTGAAGAGTTGCAAATGATAAAAATATGACCTATTTATAGAAATGTAGGCAATAAGATTAAACAATTCACCAAATTAAGATCATTGAATTTTAAGATTGAGTGCTGAGGGACGCCTGGGTGGCTCAGTGGTTGAGTGTCTGCCTTCGGCTCAGATCGTGATCCTGGGGTCCTGGGATCGAGTCCTGCATCAGGCTCCCTGTGAGGAGTCTGCTTCTCCCTCTGCCTGTGTCTCTGCCTCTTTCCGTGTCTCTCATGAACAAATAAATAAAATCTTTAAAAAAAAAATTTAATGCTGAACACAGATGTAGATAATTATAGCAAAATGCTAGCTTTCCCCCTAAATCTGTTCTTCCATTCACACTACATGAACAGTTGAAGCTAGGAAGGACTCGTCTCACTAGGGGCCATATTTCTTAGGCCTCCTTGCAAAAAAGCATGTTATATAACTTCTAGCCATTAGAAGGTGAGCGGAGGGCTGCACTGGACCTCTGGGCCACAGTGTATAAAAAATAGCTTTGTCTTCCACACTCTTTCTCCTGCCTCCAGCAGCAAGCGGACAATGATGAGAACCCATGTGATGGCAGAGGCCTAGGAAGAAAGAGCCAGCGCGGACTCACCACACAGAGGAGCACACCTGACAGACCACTGCTGTGTGCGAGAGGGGGCATTAGCTCATTGTATTTGAGCCATTGTCCATTTTCTGTCCATTTGTTCCAGCACTTTGGCCTGCTTACCCTAAATAATACCTCATTCAGTATGCTAATTCTCACCAGATTTTCCAGTATTGCTTGAAGAATCCTAAATTTTTCATTGGTTTGCTTAAGCTATGCTGTACACATTTATTATTCTTTCTATATATGTTCATGACAGAGGGCCAATTCATAAACTTCCATGAATACTTCCTTAATCTGAAAGAAGGCTCACCTCAGGTAAAGAAAAAAACATATTATAAACTGCTGTAAAAGAGTATTAGCTGAAATCAGGATGAAAAAGAATATGCAGTTAGATTGTCTATCCATTTGCATGAGAAGCATGTTTCTTCTCTACCTAATGACTGACTGTGTCAAATATCCATAGCAAACAACATAAATTAATTCATAAATTTTTGTACTTTTACTTACAAATTATAAGTAGCACTTTTAATGCAAGACTATTTTCATGAAAACTTTTATGATTCACAAGTCTTTTTCTTATTTCATAAAACTTAGGTTTTACCTAGATTATCAAATTTAGCTTTATTTAATCAAACATCTTAATTTACTATTTTTTTAGAATAAAGATATAGGAAAAGGAAAAGAATAATTAAACAAATCTACCGGAGTCATTTTTTTTTTAATCTGAAGCAAACCGTATCGGTATTCTTAGATAACGTTATGCATAATTTTAATACTTCTTTGATCTGGTGATATCAAAATCTCTGCCATAAGCGATTTGAATCCACAAATATTATCTCTACCATATAGTATTACCTCTCTGTTATGAAAATCAGTGATGCTCTAATTTTTGGTCCTTTCTTTGGCTTGGCATGTGGAAAAGAACAGGAGTTTAGAGAAGAAAATCCTGAGATGAGCTTTGCACCATCTTTCCTTGTACTTAAAGGGCCATGACATAAAGCACCTCCACTTCTATAATAAACATATCCTGACATCCACCCTCTTTTCAGTTCCCCATTACTCCATCAAGAAATTCCCCTCCAAAACATACATTTCCAAATGAAATACACCACATTGTGTAGGGATTTGGAAAACAAAATTATTGGGAATAAAAACTACCGCTCCTTATTTTTATTTTTTTAAAAGATTTTATTTATTCATTCATGAGAGAGACACAGAGAGAGAGAGAGAGGCAGAGACACAGGCAGAGGGAGAAGCAGGCTCCATGCAGGGAGCCCGACGTGGGACTCCCTCCCAGGTCTCCAGGATCACGCCCTGGACTAAAGGCCACGCTTAACCGCTGGAGCCACCTGGGCTGCCCTCATTATTTACCTTATTACATTCTAGGTATTATTTTGCTTTGTATTTTGCTTTGTTTTATACTGTTTTTTAAACTTCCTGTGTCAGGGAGTCTGGGATCCACAGTGTTTTTCTCCTGTTACAGCAAACTAGCTATAACTTCAAACACTACATTCAATATGAAAATTTTCTACAAAGACAGAATTATTTAAAGTCCCATGATGTTTATTATAATTGCTTTTCATGTACAGCCTTATATCTGAATGTCAGTATTGCTCTGGGAAATTACAGCACTTTCATATTATAATATATATTGATTATTAACCAATGCTAAGTATTTTAATTGATGCTATTTCAAATTATAATTGCTACCTGAATCTATTCATGGAATTTAGATTGTTTTTAAATCTAAAATTGATCTTCATTATTACGTTCTTGTATTCAGGATTGTTGTCAGACATCTGCAATTTTTTATATGCAAATAAGTATTATAAGAACAATTATAGCAGTATCAGAATTACTTTAAGAAAACTTCAAAGGAGGTTTGTTTGCCTTAGGGAATCAAAACTGTGTAATTCTATTCTCACACACATTCATATGGAAATTTTATATATACATAAAAAACCAAGTGAGTTAGAATAAATTACTCAGTGCCTATTGATATGAGTGATATTTTTACAAATAAACATAAGCAGTGATGCTCAGAAGGTTTGGTTTACTGGAAAGAAGGAAAATTTTAGACAAAGTCTCACGATTGGCTATCAGAGAACACACCTTGCTTTGGACCCACATGGGCTCATGTGTAATGCCCTTTTGAGCTTCAGGTATAGTTTACTAGTCCCCGTAGATGTACAATTTGCCAGTCTCCAAATCTTGGTCACTATTATTATCTCATTTTTTTACTCTGCATTCAGGTGGAGTGCATTACTGTAAAAGTCTAGAACCTTGGAGATTGAGACTTTCTCAACAAGTTCATAACACCTAAGGTTTACTGGATGATAGGCTTTTTTTGTGTGTTTTTTTGTTTTTTTTTTTTTTTGTTTAAGCAGGCTCCGATTGCAGAGAACTTCTATTGTAGGGAACCTTAGCTCTGCTTTGTTTTAGACTTTCAGGATTGTCCTCAGCTCTCCAATCCTTTCCAATCCCCTGATTCTCAAAAAAGTTGGAGGCTACTTGGGGTGAGCCTCCTGAACATACTTCACAACACTCCTTCCTGTCCACTATCTCAGACTCCTCTTTATATAGGTTCAGAGACAGGGAGCCTTCATTCATTCAGGGAGTCATGCATGTGTTTACCTCCCACTGAACTGTGCCCTCAACAGGGTTAAAGGTGAAAAAGACCTGGTCCCCCAAACCCTAGAATTGTATACTTTATTGAAAGAAACCTGCAAGTAAGTAATCGTGATACAATGCATGTCTGAAAAGTAGGTATAACCATATAATAAAACAGGAAGTGCAATAGGAAACTACAATTAATTTTGTCAGGGCTATGAAGAAAACTATGCAAGAAGATTTTTTTCAATGACTTAACATTTGACTTTGAAAGTTTAGAATTTTGGCAGGTGGCAAAAATAGAGGTGGCGAGGAAGGGTGGATTTAAGTTCTTTTAGGTGGAGGAAGTATGAAGATGCAAAGAACCACCATACTTGGAAAATGCAACTAGCTGGATGGTGGTTGGACTAGATGGGGAAAGTGGTGGGAAATAAGGCTAAAAAGGGAAATTTAAGCTATAGAGAAATGAAAACAGTATGCCATGCTAAGAAGTCTGCTCTTGATACCAGCGATAGGATGTTATTCAATGTATTCTAAGTCTCAGAAAAGAAATAGAGAACCATTGTAGAGAATGGACTGGAGGGAGAGCTAGAGAACTAGACACAACCATTTAGAAGAATGCTCACATCATTCATTGAGTCCACACGGGTGCATTTGCTGCATACCTGTCGGGAGTAGGCATAAAGCTGAGCTGTAGGAACAAAGAAATAAAAATATAGTCCTAGCCTCAAGGAGCTCACTGTCTTGTGGGGATCAAAAGGGAGGAGGAAAGGAGTTTAATAAACAATGCAATTAAAATATCATGTGGCATGTGCTTTAATAAATGTTGATCAAAATGAGAAATGTAAGAGCAAATGTAAAACAGATTTGGGGAAATAATGTATATTCAGCTTGAGGCTTACTGAAATTTAATTGCCTATGGCATAGCTACGTAGACCAGCTCATAGTATTTGAAATAAAAGTCTGAAAGTTGGATGAGGTATCTGGCCTAAAGATATAAATTTGACTGCCATCAATGTGTAAGTGATTGCTGAAGACCTGGATGTGGGTGAGATCATCTTAAATAGTAGATAGAATTACACATGAACAAAGAGTGGGGTCACCAGAATGTTTTGAGAGCATAAGGTATATTATAGTATTTGTTCAAAATATCCATTGCCCTTTCCTACTGGTTACATTTCTACCAAAGGTACCCCTTCCAGGTCTGCCCCTGAAGGAAAATTATAGTTCCTGATTGATTAATATAAAACTTGGCTTTGGGATTTTCTTTGGCTAATGAAATGGGATGATAAGAACATTAACCCATTCTGTGCAAAACTTTAAGACCTATTAACAATAGTCTTGCCCTTTCTTTTTGCTGTGCTTCAACATCTGGCTTGAGTTCCAGAGTGAAGAACCCAAGGTGTCCCGTGATTGACATGTAACTGAGGCTGAAAATAAACTGAGATTTGGGAGGTTGTTCAAATAAAGTAATTATATCAGAGCCAAATAATACAAGATAAATAGAAACAAAAGAAATATAATGGCTCGAATGACAGGGATGCTTTAGGAAGAAGATTCTGAGATTATCTGGGATGCAGGACAGATTAGAACTCCGAAGTATTTGATGTGTGGAGTTTGGGACATTTTGTGTCCAAGACTGTGGGAAGGTGACCTTGTTACACGAGCTAGGATAGGAAGCCCTAGTGCTCCTTTTGTATCAGAACTGGTGCTCAAATTCACTACTAACTGGAGGAAGAACACAGCAGAGATGCTGAAACTTGGAGAGATTTTGTCTAAGATGCCTCTGGTATATTTGGGTGGAGATGCCTGCTAGGCATGGAACACAGGGGTCTGAGGCTATGGGTCTGGGCAAGATGAGGCAGCCCAGAGAGTCTGGGTCTAATAAGATAGGGGTTCAGGACAGAATTCTGGAAGAAACTACTTTTCAAGAGAAAAAGTAAAATAAAATGAGGACGTAGAATAAACCCAATAGGGATCCCTGGGTGGCGCAGTGGTTTGGCGCCTGCCTTTGGCCCAGGGCATGATCCTGGAGACCCGGGATCGAATCCCACATCGGGCTCCCGGTGCATGGAGCCTGCTTCTCCCTCTGCCTGTGTCTCTGCCTCTCTCTCTCTGTGACTATCATAAATAAATAAAAATTAAAAAAATTAAAAAAAAAAATAAACCCAATAGGAGTAGTGAGAGAGATAGAAACAAAACATGAAATGATGATGCTTTACGCACAAAAGAAAAAGGATGCCTTAAGAATTGCAGTCAAATGGTAAATCAGATGAAAAATAGAGATTATTTGTGTTCATGATGAAGATGTATGTTAAGTAGCAGATTACGGGGGATAGGTTCCAAAATCTGTACCTGAGTGATAGTCTCATATCATCCAATTTATCCTAGGAAATTTCTTAAATTCACCTTGTGACTTCAGTAATTAGGCTCTGGAAACAAAAGCAAAAAATTGAGTTCTTTCTTTTCTCCTTGAATTTCGGCTGTAGCACCCTGTCCTCTGGGTTAGGAGACAAAGCCTGGTTTGAAGGGGGTTTAGTGAGTAGAGATGAAGAGATTTTTCTCTTTTACTGACCTGGAAGGAACAGTCAAATTTCAAAATGGTAAATTTGCACTTGCAGGCACTGCATTGCGATGCAATGATTTTCAAGGCTTCAGTAGTGTGGTGGGCACGGAATTCTGATGGTAATGAGAAGGGAATTGAGAGTAATGAAGTGGAGAAAGCAAGAGCAGAGAAGTGAGGCAATGTTGTCAGGGGAGTCAAGGTTGAAGGGAGGTCATCTTTGGAATGGGGAGGCTGGGTGTGGTGAGCACGTGTGCTGGCTGAAGAAAGGAAACCAAGGAAAACCTTGAGATGGAAGCCCCAAGAGAGAGAGATGACAACAGCAAAAGTTCCTTTTGAGATAGGGACTGTACGAAAAGTAAAATAAAAGGAAATGTATGTCACAAAGAAGAGAAGACTAGAGTCTCATCTTGCAGAATCTAGACAGAGGGAAGGAGGGAAATGTAAATCACTCAGCATGCCAATAAGTCTGATAGCGGCCCTAAGAAGTGAGGGGAGAGGAATTTGTAAACCCTATAGCAATGTTAGCCAATGTTACTATTATTATCAGTTTAATTTTAGTTTTGGTGAGTTATCAGGAATGCAGACTGGAGCTTGGAGACCGGCTCAGAAATGAAATATCTTTTTGAGAATTATCTGTAGGAAAGTGGTAGATAAATGAATGAGAATTGAGAGAAATCTCCCAGGTAAGTGTGTAGGGAGAAACCCAGGAATACAGAGAGCGCAATAATCTTATTCACTCTGCAGAAACTGGTCGTGGACAATGGTGCACTGGAGCAGTCAGTGGTCGTGGAAAATGGGCATAGTTAGCTGGTGTAGAGTGGCAGAGGGGGAGTGTCATCAAAATGGAGGAAACCCAGGTTACAAGCTCCGGAGGGGTCAACAACAATGACTCCGACCCAGCACCCTGCACAACCCCCAGCTGGGGATCTAGAAAGACCCACACAATAAATGTTTATGGACAAATGAGTGCAGGCCATGAACAGAGTGTGAAATTTAGTGAATAATTAGGCATTTGGGAATCCAAGCTTCATTCAAAAAATCCTGATGGCTGCCCCTCTTTAGAGCATCATCAGGCCATGGAAAATGGAGAAAAGATCTCTTGTATCTTCAGATGAACTTGGGTTCTGAGCAGAGAAGGCAGATGAGAATCACAGCTAGAAAAGACCAGGAGGAAAGTTTTATCGCAGGAGCAGGATTATAAGAGGTGGTTTAGGGAAAGACTCAGAAGAGTAGGAGAACTTGAAGAGCCAAGACGGAAAGGCAACAATTAAGAGAAAGACGGCCTCAAATGGAACAACTGCTCTTCCTGTGGAAAGAGAGACCTGATCCTATAACATGTCTCTCACAAAGCATTTAACTGAGAATATGAGTTCTCGGCTCAGTTTTCCTTTCTCTTTCATCATCATGATGGGATGCAAGCCGATGACCTATAAGGTGCTGCTCCCCGTGTGGTGTCTGGATTTCCACTACTCAAAAGGCCTTCACTTCCACTCTACGAGGTCAGACTTACACTTTCTACCTAGATCCTTCTACCTCTGTTACCTCCACAGTCCTATTAAGTTGGAGCTTCAACTCGTCCAGGACCACTTGTCCTCATAGCAATCTTTCTAAAAGTCTTATAGGCTCCCCCACACCTACTTTTTCTCTCTTCCATATAAAATAACATTTGTTGAGCATCTACATGCTGGGCCTAGGCTAAACTCTTTCCACAGTTTTTCTCATTCCCCCCACCCAAAATCATGAGGTAAGATCTATAAAGCTCCCCTTTTAGCCCAAACATTTGAGGTAACTTCCTCAAAAGGAGACCCTGGTGTCCATGGAAGTGAACAAGGCAGTCAGGAAGTCAGGACTCCCAGTGTTGTACTGGTGTGCATTACTATGTGTGTCTTTTCTAAATACTCTTTCTTTGCATAAATGCATTCTCATGGTCAGTCTTAGCACCACTGTGTATTCCAATACCCTTCATTTCTTTTCCTTTTGTACATTTGCACATACCCAGCCAATTTCTATGTTCTAGGGCAACCTAGTTGCCCATTTTCATCATGCCTATTTCCAGGCCACCTCGTGTTGTTGGAGAAAATGGAATAGCCGTGCTGATTGCTTTCATTACATTGTCATGATGTCCAACCTCAGCTGGGCCTTCACAAACACTGGCAATCCCTTTGCTCCTCTCTCGACAGCTATTTCCCATTTCCCACAGCATCTGTTCCAAATCTGTATAGTTTTCCTCAAGTCTACTTTAATTAAAAACAATCTTAACATGGCTTAGCAGCCTCTCCAAAATCTGGCTCCTTCCCACCTCCCTGGTCTCCCCAAGGGCTATGTTCCCTCTTGCTTTTCTAGGCTCTAGCCACACTGATACTTATAATCCCCTTGTCTTGTCCTTTTCAGATACTCTGCTCTCTGTGTTTGGAAAGACTTTCTCTGGCTTCTTTGTTTAACCAAGTGCCCATCCTTCTAGGTTACCTCACCTGATGAGCCTTTCCTGACCTCCTAGATTAGCTTCAATCCCACCAAAACATTTTTAAAACTCTGTACACTTTTAATGATTTGTCTGAAGCCAGCCCTCTCTTTAGGCAGCTGTGTGAAGATCCTGGCGAGTGAGCATTTCTCAAGGGCCAGACATTGTGCCATGTGTTTGGGAGATGTAAGTTAAATAATGCTCAATACCTATTGAATTTTTAACTAGAGACTTAAGAATTTGTATTAATAATCATATGTACTTATGTCTACCCAAAGACCTACAGAAAGACCTGTAATACCTTGGTTATATACATAGAGTCTGAAAAGGTAACAGAAAAAGGCATGCAGGGATCCCTGGGTGGCGCAGCAGTTTAGCGCATGCCTTTGGCCCAGGGCGCGATCCTGGAGACCCGGGATCGAATCCCACATCAGGCTCCCGGTGCATGGAGTCTGCTTCTCTCTCTGCCTATGTCTCTGCCTCTCTCTCTCTCTCTCTCTCTCTCTCTGTGTGACTATCATAAATAAATAAAAAATTAAAAAAAGAAAGAAAGAAAGAAAAGGCATGCAAAGTCTGAAGTTTTTGTGTTGACAATAAGTTGGGGCTGAGGAGTTTCTCAGACTAGATACAAGACCCGTGAAGGTAGAGAGCAGATGGGTGTCTATGGAAATATCGTGCTCCTGGTCTTGACCCTGAAGTTATCGAGATGTTTTGTAGGACGTCTGTAAGATGGTGTTCTTTGTTCAGAGATAGGCCAAGAAGAAAGAAATCAAAATGCCAAAAAGCTGTCCCAGCCCTAGGGGTGAGGGCATTGAGAATTCAGATGTGTTTTCTAAGAATGAACTAGACAACTAGGCAAGTGAGGACTATAGAAACTGGGATGTTGTTATTCTGATTGCATTCTCTAAGCTTATTTCCATTGTCATCCTTTCCTATTTGACATCCCTTCCTCTACCTGAGGTCACGCATCCAGTGTGCTGGGAACTAAAAGTTGCCAAGTTTGGGGAAGCAGAAGGTGAGTAAAAAGCAAAATGAAAAAAGTATGACAGCAGCAGCTGTCATAGATACAGCAGGTCAACCCTAGGCTCAGGCCAAATTTGAAGAGATCTGGCTCATTCATTACTCATGTATTCACTCAAAAGAGGGCAAACAGGAAAGAGGCACAACTTTGAAAGTACTGAGGGGCAATGATGAAGATGGTGAACCATGTCATTTAAGGAATTTCATCCCCTATCAAGACAGGAAAAACCTGAATAATTTTTAGCTACACAAAAACGTGACTATTTAGGACACATCTTCTCCCTTTACCCTAGACCTTCCAGAGTCACTTCTCCTTGTCAGCAGTCCCAGTGGAAAAGTCTCAGTGGCTCCAAGGTCTGGCCACCAAGATGCTGGGGATCACTGCTCAATAGTATAGTTCAAAACACGCAGGGTTAGAATTCAAACAAAGCAGCTAGTATCCTCGAAACTTCCTTGTTCACAAGGAGCAATAGATTGATCTAGTGATGACTGACATCACATGTATTTCTAGAGATGGACAAAACACTGAGCATAGAACAGGACCCTGGCTGACAGTATTCAACAAAAAAATTTAAAGTACCTTGGTCTGGCTTGGGTATTCTAAGGGTATACTATTTAGGACTATTTTGGTTTCAATACACAGAAGCCAAAACATTAAACTGACTTAAGCTGATAAAAATGTGGAGGCCCTTTATTGTTTCATAGAACTGTAAAATCTAGAGGAAGACTGCTGAGTGCATAAGAACTGACCATTGACATGACCGGATGTAGAGGCTCAGATAATGTCACCAGGATCTGGTCCATTTCAACGTCTCTGCTCAACATTCCACAGAGAGGACACCAGTTCCTCCAGCATCACTTCTTGTTGTCAGCAATCCCAGTGGAAAGAGCTAAAGCTGTTCTCAAGTGTTACAAAAGCACTGGGCTTAACTCCCAGTGGCCTAGATTCTATCTCATGTTGAACCTGGCCAGGGCCATGAAATGTACTGAGTGGCTGAGTCCTCTATCACATCCCCACCCCTCCAGCTTACAGAGGGTCAGCCTTTCTATATAGAGGAGATGAGTGATAAGAGTGGAGAAAATATCCTAAGGAAAAATGGTATACCTTTATAAAAGAAGAAGGGAAGGATTCTGAGTAGGTAAAAAAAAAAAAAAAATCCATAAGAAAGGTGTTCTAAGGAAAGGGATCTGTGATACTGCCTGAGTCAGCAATGATAGAGGGTATGACATTTCTCTGTATTAGTGTATTAGTTAGGATGTTTTTGTTGCCATCAGTAGTAGAAGATCCAGAAACCCATCGGCTTATACAACCCAACCACCGAAGAGTGGGGCTGGCCTCACAGACTGGATCCAAGGATAAGAACAATTATCAGGACTTTGTACTCTTCATCTCTTTTTCTGATCTTGCTCATTGGTTTTATTGTCTTTTATCACTGAATTTTGTTCACCTGGTGGTAAACATGGCTCCCTGGACCCATATCCTCACAGTTTCATCAAAAAGAACATTTTATTGTCATTTCTGGCTTGAAAATTTTAGAGGAAAAAACATTTTTTTTTCCAGCTGGAATTATTTGTTTCTCTCTTGATTGATGAGGAAAGCAGAGTTTATTACCAGAGGCACAGCAGTTTGCTGGTTAAAGATGAGTCAGTGGCCTAAGTTCTCAAACTTCTTGTGCCACAAATCCATTGGCAGTCTGGAGAAGTCTAAAAACCCCATCTAAAAATAGTGCATTTACATCCATGAAATGCAACACACAGGATTGCAAAGGAAGCTAGGATATTTAAATATAGTTAATAAATGTTTTAAAAATAATTTATGATATGGTAACATATGTGCTTCATTATTAACACATTAAATAATGAGCTGTGGTAGCAGACCTAATTACTGCCTCATATAACTTTGAGATATTGATGAACATAAATGATATCTGTCACATGTGTAATGCGATATGAAAATACCTGTGATTTACTTTGGTAACATCACAGGTACAGTGAACATTTCTGTGGTTTGTTGTCTACACCCAAATTGAAACAAATTCATAAATTTTAGTCTGAGGTTAGTGAAAATAAAGCTATAATTTTTCCCACCCAAGTCGTCAATCCCTCTGAAGCCTGTGAAGGATCACTTAGTGTCTAGGGTCTGCAGGAGCTACTGCTCTAGAGGGTCGGTGAGGTAAGAGTTTGAAAGAACCTTAATTAAAAATGGATTTCAGGAGCTTCTGGATCAGGACTGTCCATCCTCACCTGGATGATTTTACACTAGGGCCTGTTGAGATTTAGTTTGGTTAAGAAATGCTATTTCATAAATATTATAGTAACTGCAACTTTGGAGATTATCTTGGGCTGTGGTGCCTTCACTGACCTAGATATTTCCTATAGCTCTCACCTGATGAGTGAAATAATTTATGCCGTCATCCTATTGAGAAGAGGCTGTTTCTCAAACTTAATCCTTAATTTGAGTTGAAAAGTCCTAAGTGGGTGGCAAGACTAATGTTTAGCATTAACCCTCAATAGCAGAGCTTCACCTGTCATAAAGAACAGTTCTTGGGCAGCCCAGGTGGCTCAGCGGTTTAGCACCACCTTCTGCCCAGGGCTTGATCCTAGAGACCTGGGATCAAGTCCCACGTCGGGCTCTCTGCGTGGAGCCTGCTTGTGTCTCTGCCTCTCTCTCTCTGTTTCTCATGAATATATAAATAAAATCTTTTTTTTAAAAAAGGACAGTTCTCTGGTGGAGGATGAGGCATTCTCCTTTCAATGGGCAAACAGGAATGAGGAAACACAGACCAGACAATGAACACAATGTTAGGTTTGGATCTAGAACTGGACAAGCCTTGTTGAGAGCTAACTACAGTAAGAGTCAGAAATCTCTACTTCAAGAATCTAATGATTTTTTCTAATTTTCCTTATTTACCTTTTTTTCTTTCATAGTATTTTAAAATTATTTTAAGACACTGGCCTTCTTCAGCTGTTGCTAAAAAGAATCAAGGAAATAATCTATGATTTATTTTGGACAAATTTTTCAAAAACAGTGAGGAATGTACCACTGAAAACTGGCATTGGCAGCCATAGTAATTTATGTGGCATAAACGGTCCGGGAAATAGATTAAGGCTCCTTGATCAGCCACTCCTTGCTAATTGGCAATCTCTTCTCAGTGTTAAACCTTGGAGGTTTTGAGTGGGTTTCAATAAGAAAACATTTAGCAAAGCATTAGTCAGATTACTGTGAACTCTGCTGGGGACAGAGCCAAAAAAACAAATCCAACAAAAACTGAGGAACTATTATGAGTCAGACATTGTAGAAGTCATCTTACGCATATTATCTTATTTAATCCTCCTCCAAACCTTGTGAAATAGCTACCATTATTTCCATTTTACAGGTGAGAAAATTGAAACTCAGAGAAGGTTAGTAATTTATTGAAGATCACACAGCTGATAAGCAGCATAAGTACAAGATGTTGGGATGCCTGACCACAAATTTAATACTTATCTACTATCAATCTTTGCCAAAAAAGCACACTTGTCCACCCAATTATTTCAAGTATCCATTGGCCAGTTTCCTTGGGCCCCAGGCAATTTGCCAATAGGAAAAAAAAAAAAAAAAAAAAGCAACCAGTGTTAGAAACCTGGAAATGGACCTTATGTGACCTCAAAGCACATGTGCTTATTTTGCTTCTCACAAAGAAAGTCAAAATTCTCACAAAAAAAAAAAAAAAAAAAAAAAAAGGAACAAAAGCCTACAATTTTTACAGGTCTTTACTCGAGTTGTATTCAATTTTTTTTAAGTGATGATCCTAATCATTGGATTATAGTGAGATCAGAAAAGAGTTATCTAGTATATCTGTAAGGTCACACAGGGAACCATAATAGGAAACATATGTAAAATATCAATTTTCACAAAACAAATATTTATCAGGGTGGCAAGTAGGAGGATAGAGAATTTAAGCTTTATGTTTATTGAGCTTCAGACTGATAGAACTACTACACAGAAATGAATATAACGATATATCATGATTAGTTATGACATATTGGCACCACTTTCAAATTAATCCAAACATTTAGATCTTCAAAGTGGGTCACTAGTTTTTTGGACTATGGTGGCAATTAATAAATCAATCTTATCACACAGAGTGATTGATTAGCACTTTTTGCAAAATGTATGGCAAATGGCCATGCTAATCAAAGGAAGTAAAACTATTCATAGATCTTTTTTTTAATTTGAATTTTTTTCCAATTATAAACAGATTTTTTTCCTCTGGCTATATATAAGTGCATTTAATATTCCATGGATAGCAAAATGTTTAAGACTGACAAATATCCAGTCTGTAACCTCTATGGGAAAAGGCTTTGATTACAGTAAAATTACACAAAAATGTGTCATTAAAAGGCATTGGACAGACATAAAATCTAACCTTTTGAGCTGAAGAATACTTAATATTCTCTTCATGATCATGCAAGGGGAAATTCTTTGCTATGGAATAGCTATTTTCCTGTTAAGCAGGCTATTTCATCAATGATTTATTCCTGAGATGTAATAGGTCGTTTAAAATGGTGGTTTAAAAGTTGGGCCTTTTTGTTTAATTTTCTCACAGGCGGTTGGTAATTATCATGGTCCTGCAGTTTCTCTGGAATGCCGTGGAGGGTCAAATGCCAATGGAACCCTGCTTTATAGGGTAATTAAGACAGTCGACATGGTTATTAAATACATCATGCTAAACTAAACTGGAATGCTGTGAAATAAAATCCAAAATCATAAATAAAACTTGGGTATTCCAGCAAAGGGGTATGTGTGAAAAGGAGGAGCTTTATGCTCTCAGAATTGCAATAAATAGCTCTTGCCCACTCAGACTTACTAAAACCTGGCTACTGAAAGCCTCTGGATTTGCCTTTGACACAGTGAAACAGATCCATGCTACAACTCTACATGTCCTTGAAGGTCTAAGTCCCACCATTTCATGTTACGTAAAAACAACGTAAGAATACTTTCGATGAATCATTTTCCTGCCTTCCTTATTGCCAAGATCAAACACTGAAAAAAGTGTGATAAATTAAGTGATCCAAGGTAAGTGTGATATGACTAGCCAATGAATTTAGATAGATAATCTTTTAACATTTTTCAAGACTCTTTCCCTCTGGAAGGTCCTTCCAATGACTGCTCATCGCTGTGGATTCATGCTGCCTTTGAGAATTCATCTATAACCCACAAAAGACCACGGTGATATGATGACTACTTCAAAGAAGCCAATAACAGGCTTGTTGATGTTGATCATTCTAAACAGTGGTGATAGGTAAATATTGTCATCAGTAGAGATGTGTCTTCCAAATATGTGTCTGTCTTGTGGTCATAAGCTTTCAAACCCAAAAGCCGAAGGCTTCGGTAATTTAATTTCTTTCCAGAAAACATGATGAGTAAACAAAAAATGCTGGCAAAAGCCTGGACAGAATGAGAACAGAATAAAATGCAATCTTTCCAACCTATAATATGTTGCCTACGAGAGATTTTCAATTATTCTCCCCTTGCGTATTGCCTGGAAGTCTTTTTTTTCTATATGCATGTTTACAGGCAAATTCACTGGTTTACTAGGCAAAGGAAAAGAACCGCTCTTAAATAGGGAAATAAATATTTCCAATTCTAGCTGTAAAACTAGGAGCCAAAATGTGTAGTTGACAGGCACGGAGCCAGCTGACTTCAGATCACTAGCCTTTCCTTAAAACCAGTCTTCCTATTTCCACATGGAACACATTTTAAGTTAACAATGTGTAGTTTGGCAAAGGAATTGTTTTTCTTTGGCATGAAACGGTTGTCTCGTTTTTTAAAAATGTATTTTCTCTCTGCTCCTACATGCAACGTGCGTCAACATTCTTCAGAACTTTAAAAACTGTTGTTACACCAGCAAAGTTTTAGGTGATTACCTTTTTAAAATCTTTGCCCAAGTAGGAAAATACATATTTAACATATTCATATGCTCGTGCTTTGTGCCTCGTATAATTCTGGCCACTGCTTAAATATACCTTGAAATGCGTATTGAATGGCGACTCCACTATTTCGCATACTTCGGAAAAACAGGCCTCTCAAAGAAGTCATTTAAATTTCCTTTGATGAGTATTTTTACAGGATTTCTCGACAATGTACAATCTGAAAATAAATCTGGCCGTTTCCTTCTCTTCTCCCTGTCAGAGTCTTAAAATTGAGTCATTCTATCCACAATGTATTTATAGCACTAAAAACAGTAGAGTGGAATGCTACCCATTCAAACATTTGCAGGCTATTTCCCCATTCCTGGCCACCGCCACAGAAAAGTCAGAAAAGCAGAAATGCAAATTTTCAGACATTGGTTCCACATGAAGTAGGGCAGGCTGCCGCCCCAGCTACTGTTGTGAGACCAGATAGGGCCACTGCTGCCGACACATAAAGAAAGCCATTAAGGAGAAGTTGTTTATTTCTGCTTCTGCAGAAATCATAAACACCAACCCTGAGCCTGACAGCGCAAGCTGTGCTGCAGTAAATTCTAGTACTTTGCTGGCCATTCTAAGCTGCCCAGTAAAAGTTACTGTAGCTAAATCCCATATACATTTCATGAAATAATCCTACTCAGAAGATGGTATCATATTCATGCACAGCAGGGTGTGCAAATGCCTATAAATTACATGTAGAATCTGAGATATCTATTTTAAAAAATCTGTGCAAATTTAACCATGACCCTTTGCCAGACAATAGGCCTTCATATGCTTTGCAGCTTAGCAGACACCCAGGAATTTTGTTTGGAAGTGATAGCTACTGTCTATGTAATATTTAGGACCTATTCATGAAGCATCTGGCAGAAAATAAAAGGGTTTTCTCCACTAACATATGCTAAAGAAGGATGTGGTCCTGTGCCGACTCCTCCTCTTCTGATTTTTTGCAAATAGCACAACATAAGAGACGGTTGTTTCTGGCTGCCCTGCTGCCTGTCATGGCTGTCAGGCGAAATCCCATGAATTATTGCTCTTCCAGATGTAAGAGATTTTCAGGCTGCCTTAAACTGCCTGTGGTTTGTGGTGCTGGAGAGGAGAGAAACGAGATTAAACTTCATCTCATCAGTGCAATCTGAAAAGATCACACAGAGGACTAATAATCAGGGCTTTTTCATTCCAGAGCCAGACTTGAGAGCTGTGTGTTTTTGTTTCAAGGTGATGTCACATTAAGCTTGTTGGAAGACAGTGATTAAGGTCAAACAATATTTGAGGAAGATCAAAAATAAAAAAAAAAAAGTGTTCAACCCACTTCTCATGCTTCCTTATTGCATTTGCTTAAAGGGGAAGGACTGATCATTTTCACTGACGGCAGAGAACAGGACAAGGAATCCAGTCCTATAATTCAGTTGTTAGCATTTCTTAACACAAGGTTAATGTGGGAAAAATTAGGAAGGTTCTCATCAAATTATAGCTCTACTGTTCATTGTAATTTAGAGGATGCATTCATCACCATCAAAAAAAAAAATCAAGTGTCACTTTTTGTTATCTCTAAAGGTCAATTTTGAAGTCTTTTTTTTTTTTTTTTTTTGCTTTTTTTTTTGTTTTTGTTTTTGATTCTGTGAACATGTCATAAGGAGCCTGGAAATACTCATTAAAAAATCAGCAGGTGATACTAATGTTTTCTGATATGCAGAGGTTTTTTTTAAAAGATACTTTAGTTCAGTTTTCACCTCAAAAAAATGCACTCCTATAATCCCCCCCATAAGTGGTAAATATCAGCAGATTCAATAACCCCGGTTACGAACATTTAACTAAAGGTTTTTATAACTGTTTCCAGAATGACTCAGAAAATAAATCACACCCTCTCCCATTATGTACAGTTTGAGTCCTCGGGGAGAAAACTTATAACTCATTACATTTCCATTCCCTTTGATCAAACACCATATACAACACCTGGATATTATAATTTTAAATAATAGTTGTGACACAAACTAGGATAATGCTTAAAAACCTAAGAATCTTAATATGGTTACTATTAGTTCATATCATTTACAGCATGGAGAAATGGTGAGTGGTTTTGTGGCATTTTGCTAGAGCTCCATCAGCAAAATATTAATTATAGATCAAGAAAACATGTTTTTTTAAGAAACACCTGGAAATAATCGACAAATATATATGTCTTAGATCAGAACATAATTGCCCCAATTCAACCTGTATAACTTTTTTTTTTTTTTTTTAAGATGTAGCCTGTAAGTAATGGGGTAGGCTACCAGATGTAAAACCTCCCAGGCCAGCTTTTCTTTCCATTTCAGCTTAGGCACCTCACAAAGGTTCTCTAATGTGAAGGATCCCAGTGAAACAGTGATGAAAACCACAGGTACAAGTGGCTTACATGAAAGTATTTATTGCTTTTCATGCATTGCATTATAGCATAGTGGAAAAAAGTCCTTCATTGAAAATGCATTAATTATTTGACACTGGTTTGCCTCAAAGTCATTTTTACTATGGGATGCAAGAGAAAGATCACAGCTGAAAAAAAGATCATCATACTTGAGGTAGGCTCACAGAGTCTTTTCTTATGTTCTGTGTGAAGTTGTCTTGAACTGAAACCTATGCTCCTTAAGGATTAAGGGATTGAAGAGCAAAGACTGAAGCTGCTGTAATTTAAACCTACAGATTCCCCAGCACAAAGGTGCAAAATGGACTAAGCCAATCTGACTCTTTCCTTGTTCAGTAAAGAAATCATTTTCCTTTAGAAAGTTTTACACTATTAACATTCCAAAGGTGTTATCATCTTTAAAGCAAGTGGTCTTCTCTTGGCTTTTACTATGCATTGAGTGCCTGCAGATATTAAATCAGTGGACAGGATTTTAAATGACCATGTATGACATCTCTAAACAAGCCTTGCTATATGTGAGAAATATGAAGAAATTTTGAAGAACATGCATAATGATCATCAGTGGCTTGTGTTTCCTTAGTTAAATTGGTATTTCATTAAATATATTTGTGGAGTTCATGGTTGTGTATTTGCTTTTTGTTTAGTTTCTAGAAAAATGCTTATTTCCAAGTCAATAAAATGTAAAAGTATTATTCATCCTCTAATGAAAATAATTTCTGAGCAATGGAAAGCCACTTATTTGCAGGCATCTGTTTTCTTACATGTGAGTTAAGTCAAAATGAAAGCTCCAAGAGTGCTTTATTCACTCACTGATTTAATCATTCGTTCAACACTTATAGTGCTCCCACTAGGTGTCATCCAGATGGGCACTTCAGACATAGTCGTGCAAAAGTAGACATAGCTTCATGCCTAGTGTAATACAGATATATTAAATTTACAATTAGGTAGCTATTTAAACTATTAATTGTTACACCTACTGTAAAGCACATGCATAGAGAAAGGTCATGAAAATATGTAATTCACATGAATATGATCTTTGCAGCCATTTGTGGTTGTATAGCTCTGCCCTGAGGATGCAGGGATTTACCGCAAGTAAATTGAGAGATTTAGTTCTATGTTTCTAAAAACAAACAAAAAACTTCGATTATAAACAAAAGATTCGGCTGAAATTTTTGTGCGCTGGTATCAGAATTCTAGGTTTCATTTTTAGTTTCCCGTGTTAGATAGGAAAAATAGTGAATGTAAGAAGATAATATTTCCAGGATAAGCCATTTCTAAATGGTTCTTACTGATTACATCCAATCTCCCTTTGAAAAGCCATATGGAGAAAATAGATCATCTTAAAACATAAAACCAAAAATCCTTAGTCACAAAACTTGAATTTTAGCTTTTGTTTTTTTCTCACTAAAATATTCTGCTCCGATCCTTCTCAGATTTTTCAGCTCATATTTCTAACCTACTCTTTGAACACAAACATAGCATCATTTTCTCACCTTCAATTTGATGGCAGTTTGGATATTTCATATCTTGACCTTTCAATTTCTTACCCTCTGGGTTTTACTTCTTTTCTTTTTATTAATGTTTCTATTTTGCTAATATTTTTGCCATTCACATTAAGTGTCTCTATTAAAGTACTATTGAGTAATGGTTTGGTTAATCTAGTCCCTTTTGGTCAAACCCATTGTAAAAAAAAAAAAAATCTTACTGGGAAAATTTGAAGGTCTAATTGGCTTTATTCAGTGATTCATGAATCGGGCAACATCCCATCTAGCAGAAAAAAAGGTGTTGGGAGGAGTGATACAAAATGGAAGGCTTTTACAAGCAGAAGGAGGCAGGCCAAGGAAGTTTCTAGTAAAGAGAGGATTGTCTCAAGGGAGGTGGGGGTCAACCAGATGGATGGTCTCACTAGTACTGACTGGTTGATTCCAGACTGACTGGTTTAAAGATTACCTTCCTGGGAGAGGGTAGGTTCAATATTAAGTCTTAGTTTGTTGATGTGGGACTTATCACAAGCCATTCATTTGGATCTGTTGGTTCCTTTTTTTTTTTTTTTTTTTTAACACCAAGAATATAAAGTATCCAGAATGTCTAGGTACATAGATCAAAATAGGCTTACTGTCTTTCCCTTGGAACCACTCAATGCAATTCCCCTCAAGTATTTTCAAGTTCCTGGTCCCTTCTAGCTACTCTTGCCTTTGCTCTTGAACTTGGATTCTTCACTTTTCTTGAGTTCAACTTCACTCAACTTTCACATCAAATTACTCACAGGAACATTTTCAAGTATTATCCCTGTGATGCCCAAAGGACTTAGTGATTTTCAAATTTACAGAATGAAAACTATATTTAGTTTTCCAAACATGAATGATGGCTACAAAGAAAGTTGTAACCAGATAGAATTCAGTGTTTGTTTTAGAGATCACTCCTCCTGGTTAAAAAAATAACAACAAATGTGCGTAGTGTACAGCACTTCAAGATATAGAAAAATATTAAAAAGTAAATAAAAATAACTCTAATCCAACCACAGAGATTAAATCAGTGGCTTTCTCCACTTTATTTTTCCTTGTCATTTGTCATATATCCACAAGAAAAAAAAGTATGTCTTTTTCTTTTGTTAATTTTAAAATAGTTGCTGTGTAACTGCATATTACAAAGTTCTCAGTAATATGTAAATGAAGCTCAAATTAAATTAAGTGACAATAGCCATTGTCTTTTCTCTAAGGGAGAAAAATAAAGATACTTAATCATTTTATTACCTTCCATTAAAGGCTCTTCTCAAGTTAAACTTGACACCTTTCATTGTTGAAATTTTAAATTACTTGAATATTTTTATAGGAATTATTCAACTTCCTCTCTCATTAATTCTGCAAAACTGAAACATTCAACAGATTTTTTTTTCCAACTTACAATGGCCACCCAACATGCAATAGTAATCTCCTTTGATCATCGCTCATCTGTTCATGATAAAGTAGATAGTGATTATCTACTGTGCATTGTTGGGTTGCATATTGGACAAATCAAAGATGCAAAAAAACAGCAATCATGTCCTCAAAAAGCTTGTGTGTTCTTTAATTATTGCCAATGTTTATTTGAAAAGGGAATTCATTGTAATGTTAAGTAAGTGAAATTTATATAAAAAATGAAAATTTGTCACAACTTCATATCACATACCCTAATATAAAATACAGGGATTTGTGTATTATTTAATATTTTAGAAATTCTAGTCTATGTTTCTCTGTGAACATTAAATTGGCTCTATCAGCCCCAAGTTTCACTGCATGCTACTACTATACACATCTCTACTGTCTGCTACATTCAAGTTATTTTTTTCCTGTAGATTAAAATAATAAAAATATTTTACAATTTGCATCTGAAGACACAGCAAATAAAATCTAAAAGTTTGAACCTTGGAAATATCTCAATATCTAAAATTTGCATTTGATTGTGGGAGTGAGGGGTGGCATTCATATAGGCTTATGGATTTCTATCTCTAGATGCTACTTTGGTCAATGCTTCCCATTTATAACCTCAAAATCCTATCTTGAAGGTTCGTTCAGACACCCTCTCCAGGAGTAGAAGTAATTCCATTTCTATGCTCCATGTGCCTCTTGAGGCCAGATCTGCCAGTAATGCTTAATTGGGTTGGAAGATAGTGGATAGTACCAGTTTATCATACAGGCAACTGACACAAAACTTTTTCACTTATCTGAGGTTGGACTGTGTCTGGGTTCAGAGATGAAAGGTCAGTTCTTTATCCACTAAGTCCCCTAGACATTCCAAAATCCCCAGTACATTACAAATTTGAACAGTTTAAGCTCTCTTAAATAAAGAATCTCTTCTCTGGGTAAAGTATACAGTGTATATAGATACAGTGGAAAAGAAACATGTGAAAGGTCACAGCCATGACCTTTTAACATCAATAGTTTTATTTATAGCCAAGTGCTTAGTCTATAGGGCTTAATATAAAAGCAAGAAGAAAGACAAAGGTATCTGGTTAGCTTTATAATAGCTATCCGGTTATAGGAAATTTGTCTTTTTACTCTTGAGCTGAGAATAAAAATTATAAATAATTTAAGTGACAGCTATTTTAAAGAAAAGAATAACATTTCTCAATCATTTTTAATTGAACGCATTCTATTTCTCTCTTGATATGGCCTAAAATAATCTACCAGGTTTTAAAGGAATAGATTTATTTCTTCACATGTGTGATTCATTCTTAAAAGACAAAACAACAGTATTTTATTTTTATTACTACCTGCTTCCTTGTCACCTATTTGGTGTCTTGCTGCACTTAAAATTACACGTGGGAGAGTTGTAGATTACAGCAGTCAAAATCTTGTTTCATGGAATTTTAGTAGTTTAGGAAATTTAGCAAACGCAGACACAAGCATTAACTTGCTTTTTTCAAAATAGTTCCCAAACGCTCTTAAGAAATGCCTGAAGGTACATTGGGAGAAGTTCAATGATGCCCCCAAGCCCACTGTGGGAGCCAAGTGCGAAACAAGTCTAGAGAATTGGCCACAAACAGCTGAGTGACAAGTTAAGATGAACACTCAGCCTACGGAGAGCCTGGGAACAGTTTTATAAGGAAGAGAGTCTAACCTTTGTCACCCATTCTATTCCAGGAAAAGAACAGGAAGCCACTTGGAATTATGCTCTTGCTATCTCCAGAGAAGACCACCACCTTCTCCTTTCAGACTTCCTCATTGGGGAGATAATCAGAGCCTAAGAAATTGTTGTCTTCTTACCTCAAGAGATCAATGTGCCTTTCTGAGCTCCCCTAGCTGGTACTTTGCCTTTCACTGGTGTGATATTCTTTGTGCAGTTTCTTACAATGTGTTAATTTAATTCATGCTGAAGTAATAATGGAAACTGACAGATAGCCTTTTCTTTTTAACTGGAACTTCCAGAGACCACAAATTTACCCAAAGAGTTAACTAAATTGGTTAGAATTTCAAGTGCTGTATCTCTGTATAGAATTGTCAAGGATGCCCTTCCATAATACTCCAATTTCAATTGAGTGTAATACTTGGGACGTTTGCCTTCTAGTTTTATATCCTTGATTCAAATTTAGAAGCAAACTTCTGATGTGTTATAGAAATTTCTCTTAAGATTGCCAACACCAGAGACAGCACACACCTCCCCCCACCTTGCCCCAACTCAGGACTGCTGTATTTTCTAGTTAAAAGAATATCTGCTGAGTCATTAAACAAAACAAAACATCAGTAAACAGTATTGAGCATTTAATAGTGGGTAAAAGCCTGATGTATCAGGATTGATAAGATATCGAAATATCTTATAGAAGGTAGAAACTCAGATTCTGGAGCCAGACAGACCTGGATTTGAATCTCTAGTCAAAGACCCACTTGATTTATGGCTTTGGCCAGTAGCTGAACTTCCTTAAGCCTCATTTCCTTAAAATGAGGACAGTATATAATATGAGGTGTGATAATTGTGAGGCTATAATGGGTTCATTTATGTAAATTACAGGGCTGGTTTATAGTAAGCCGTCACTTAATCTTAATTATTTTTAGTATCATTGAATTAAATGTCATTTGTACAATGGAAGAGTAAGAAAATCAAGGTTATTGACATTTAGATAATTAAATGCAGCAAAATATAGAGTTGACTATTCTTTTTATATCATTTTAAATGTGTCTAATATTTCTCAGTAACTACACAGAGAGAAAACTCTAAAATACACGTGGAATGAACAACAATGATGAAATATTACTAGTGAAATTCATTTCCTTCAACTATAACCTCCTTGTGGTTTCAGGAAAGGGATTATTTTAACCTCCTTGAAGAATGGAAGGAAAAAATCCTGCCCACATGCTCTACTAAAGAAAAATTTTGTCAGATTGTATTAGAGTATCTGTTTGATGTCATAAAAGACACTGAAATGGTGCAATTATGAACTCTCATCTCTGATATCCTATCATACAAGACTTAAACCAGCCGTAGAGAATTATCATTCTCTCTTTGCTCTATGCTAAGTCCAGCTCAGAATGAGAACTGGTCCAGGTATACGTTGGTTCTTTAGTGCCACCAAGACCAAAACACCTTTATCACAAGGAATAATTCCTGACCCCAATCGCCCTCAGGTTTTCTTTGCTCCCAATGCATTCTATTTTTATTAGGCAATTTAATTATTGAATGCCTACCATGTTCCAAACCCTGCACTAGGTGCTTTTGGCAAAGATGAGCAGGTTAAGCCATAATCCCTGCCATGGATGAGTTTAAAGCCTAAATAAAGAAGAAAACAAGTAAACCAATAAATGCACCATCTTCAGTGAACTGTTATCCATTTACATGGTAGAGAATCAGATAAAATCTAGTGTTTAAAAATTTAGATTTTATGTTGTACAGGCAGATGGTGTTTACTCTCAGTGATTGGGAAGGAGATTAAAGAAGACATCTGGGGTGCTGCTGATGTTCTGTTTCTTGGTCTAGGTGTAGATTTTACAGCTGTGTTCAGTCTGTGAAAAAATCAAGTGCATAGAGTGACACACTTATGTACAGTTTTCTCTATATGCTATACACTCAATAGTCCTTTTTAAAAAATATAGACTTCTTTTTCCTTTGCACAGCCCAGACACTTAGGTACACATATTCCATAATCTCAACAAATATTTTAAAAATTGAATTATAATTATTATAATTTAAGTTTCTAAAAAATTAAATACAGAAGAGTCTTAACTGTTCTTCACAACCCTGAAAACAATCCGTATTTTGTAAATAAATTACTATGCTGAGTCTTCAGTTATGCTTCTGTTCATAATAATTTCAGTCTATTCAAAGCCTCTAAGACTATTCCCACATATTCCAGTGATATCATATTACCATAGCCATCCTAAAGAGCACCTCCCACCAGAAAAGTCAACACACCAGTTGCTCAGAAATTTCCATTTGGGTCTCTTATTTTTTGCACCTACCTACAGCTTACCTAATGATGCCTTGAGCAAACAAGTAATTGCATTCACTGTATCCTCTTGGTATTACACTGTATTAACATCCTTCATTTTTTTTTTCATGAAAATGTCATTTGTGGGTATGATTTACTTTTTAAAAATGCTCAATTTCCACTGCTGAATATAAAATGCATCCAACTCATGGAAAAAATATAGCACCAGGCAAAGCAGCCCCTTAAAATTGTTTTAAAATTAATTCCATAGATATCACATAATTTCCCCAATAAATATACTGTCAAACAACACATAGCAAATAGTGCTAAATTTACTCCTCTCTGCAGAGTTTAATCCTGTTGAATACATACCTCCTTGAATTTTCCTTAGATTTCATGCCACAGATTCATCTTATCTCTTACTCCTCCCAAGCCCACATTCTAGGCTTCTCTTTCTCTATCCTTGACGACAAATAAGATTCTCTAATATATATTAATCTCTGGAAAGCACTTGTTTATTTCCTAAGTTTCAACCGCAGAACTCATGCAAGTCTACACCTATTCTGTACATCCTTTCTGTCTATGTGAACAAGTATTGCCATGGTTTTCAGAGCATGACCTTTAGCTCTACCATCCAAACCCAAGTGACAACCAGAAACCCCAACCATTGCCAGCTCAGCATATACAAAACCCACCTGTACTCTCTTGCAAGCTGCTTCTCTCCTCCTCCACCTGTCACCCTGTCCCCAACCCACCCTCTTGGTTTTCTATATTGGTAAATGACAGCCCCTCTCCTGCAAAACCTTCCAATATCCTTCTTACTCTACCTTTGTTGGCTAATTTCCTCCACACTGTTATCTCCTACCCCATTCTTGGCAACCCCTAACCCTGTGTCCCTACAGTCAAAATATATATTGCGATGCGCTTAACGCTGTTCTTTTACTCATTCATTCATTCACTTTTTTGTGCAGCAAATATGTGCTGAGTAACTACCCTTGCTAAGCTTTGGATTCTCAGAGATAAATAAGACACATTCTTTTCTATGATGAAACTGTCTCAAGATGGAGACTATATGACATATATTCTGTAGTAGAGAGTTTAAATGCCTTTGTAGTTCATATAAATGTTCTTCCCAATCTGGGCTCTCTCTCCAAACCTCTCCTGCTTCATTTGCTGCATTTCCCTGGTGTGTGTCCTTCACTGCAGGCACCCAGAACTACATAGGGGTCTCCAATGATCCTTTCCCTTATGCTGCTGTGCCTTTGTGCCCTCTGTCTGAAATGTCCTTCTCCACCTTGGTAGTCCAGCAAACTGATTTGGGAACTATTTTCTGGCCTCCTCAGACAGTTGGCATCTGTCCTCTGTACTCAATAACATCTTGTGCAGGTTTAACATTTATCACACTATTTACTAATTATTGATTTTCACTTTTGCCTTTCCTACTAGATAGTGAGGTGCATGAGAGCGGTGATTGAATCTCCTGTGCCCTTCGGGTTGATTGAACAATAATCATATACTTGGGAATAAGAAAATTATTAAGAACACAGCCCAGGGAGTCAAACAGACATGGATATAAATCCCAGATCCACTCAGTAATAACCACATAACCTTGAGAAGTTCCTTGTGTTCCCTGAGCCTCAGTTTCCTTATCTGTTCAAGGGAATAACAATGTGGATTTTAAAGTATCTGTGAGGACTCAACAAGATCATGCAAATAAAGTGTTAGCTTTAGTGCCTGATCCATAGTAGATTCTCAATAACTTTTGATTATTTTTATTATTATGCCTGAAAAGTGGTGGTGACATATGGTACCCTTTATGTTTTACAGTTGTGCTCAGGTGGTTAAAAAAACAAACGATGGAAGGGGAAACGAAGTAATTTTTAATAATTTACTTTGTATCTATCATACTTTGGATATGTTATCTCAGTGATTTTCCCAACTATTTGGGGGAAATAAGGGATATTACTGACAATTTATATATCAAAAAACTGAGTCTCAGAAAGCAGAAGTGACTCCTCCAAGGGCATAGAGCTTCAGTTATAAGACACATTGTCTTAGTCAGCCTAGGCTGTCATAAAAAAATGCCACATCTGGATGGTTTAAAAAATTAAAAAAAACATTTCTCACAGTTCTCGAGACTAGGAAGTCCAAGGCCAAGATTTAGGGAAACTCAGGACCTGGTAAGGACCCTCTTCCTGACCTCTGGATGGCCATTTTCTTGTTATGGTCTCATATGTCAGCAGGAGAAAGAAAAATCTCTCTTCCTCTTTGTATAAGCCACTAATATCAGAGCCCCATTCTTATGATCTCATTTAACGTTGGTTACTTCCCAAAAGCCCTATCTCAAATACAGTCACATTGGATTAGGACTTCAACCTATGAATTTGGGGGGACACAATTCAGTCCATAGTACTCATGTTCTTTCCACTGAATTCACCATCATAAACACAAGATGAACCAACATGAACAGAGTTCATTAGTGTAATCCATAAAAGCAAAAGTTCTGATTCCGACTTTCCCAAAAGCTTGAAGCTTTTAGCCATTGTCTCTTTATTTTATACCCTATTACTAGAGTTTCTTGATCATCCAAAGTATAAAATAACTATTGTAAAGCCAACAGTAGATGTATGTCATGTGCTATCCATCCAAAAGAAGCATTTTTAAGAGACAAATAATTTAAGACAAAAGACATTCTGGAGCATGGGTTTGAAAATATGCAGCTGTTTGGGGCACCTGGCTGGTTCAGTTGGTAGACCGTACAACTCTTTATCTCAGGGTCATGTGTTCAAGCCCCACATTGAGCATAAAGCTTACTTTAAAAATTTTTTTATTTTTTAAAAAAGAAAATATATGGCTCTTTAGGACAGTTACTGGGGGCAGGAGTTTGGGGTTGGGGTGGGAAGGAGCTGTAGAAACTAGAGAAACAGGCTAGAATCTCTGTGGGATGATTGTGTGGGATGATTGCGAATCACCCTACACACTGGTGGTCTGGTGCTGATAGAGTAGAGAAGAATTTTGGAGAAAGAGTTGAGTCAAAAGGAGTCTACTAAGTGTACCAGAGTTATAAATACTGTGGATGTAATAGAAAAAGCAAAAAATGCCTGCCCAGGTTGGACTCCTGCGTTTCACCCAACACCTCACTGCTACTTTACCTCAGTTCTTTGAAATACAGCTCCTATGGCAAGGCTTCTAAAGTGCACTCACATTAAAATACAGAATAAGTAATATTGGATCACCCTTTGATATTGAAGGGAAAAGAAAAATTGCTAGGTTGCCCAGGTAGGTATCCTGACAGTAAGGATAATAGAAGAGAATCTCTCTAGTCTCAGAAAGCCCCACTTGAATGAGTATACTGGCAAATTAAGGAGACCTCAACAAATGGGTTGAAAGTCAAATGGCAATTGGTTCCTTTTTTTTAAGATTTTCTTTTTTTTTTCTTTTAAAGATTTTTATTCATTTACTCATGAGAGACACAGAGAGAGAGGCAGAGACATAGGCAGAGGGAGAAGCAGGTTCCCTGGGGAGGAGCCTGATGTGGGACTTGATCCCAGAACCCCAGGATCACAACCTGAACCAAAGGCAGAAGCTCAACCACTGAGTCACCCAGGTGCCCTCATTTGGTTCCTTTTTGAAAAACAAAGCATATAGCCGCCTCGTTAATTTCTTTTCTTACAATAGAAGAAGAAAAGATGGTAAGATCTGAAGCCTACCACCCTGATTTCCTCTGACTCTCTACCACTTGTTTTGGGTTTTTTTTTTTAAAGATTTTGTTTATTATTCATAAGAGACACACAGAGAGAGAGGCAGAGACATAGGAAGAGGGAGGAGAAGCAGGCTCCATGCAGAGAGCCCAATGTGGGACTCCATCCTGGGACTCCGGGATCACGCTCCAAGCCAAAGGCAGATGCTCAACCACTGAGCCACCCAGGCATCCCTCTACCATCTGCTTTTTGTAAGAGTAAGATTGTGGTCATCATTTTGCAATATACATAAATCAAACCATCATATATGCTTAAACTTACACAGTGATATATGTAAATTGTTTTCCAATAAAAGTGGAAAAAAGTAAAAGAGTAAACAATGGAAGCATAATTCTCATCTATCATGGAATGAGCAAATAACTTGTGCAATATGCACATAATGGGATATCAGGTATTAGTGAGAATAGACAAATGAAACCTACCTTGTGACAATATGGATTTTTTAAGACCTTGAAAATGTTATGTTAACCTCAGAAACATAATTTTTATAAAATAAAATCTTTTAAAAAAATAAAAATGGAGGCACATGTCTTCCTCTCCTGCTTCTTAATCTGCCTTCTGATCACATGTGTTTGCTTAAGGACAATTCATTAAGTTGTACACTTATGATCTGTGCACCACTATATATGTTATATGTCAAAGAAAGTTCCAAAATTTAAAAACACCACTTCTTGGGTGTATACCCAAGAGAATTGAAACAGGAATTCAAATAGATCTTCATATATCTGTGTTCATAGCAACATTATTTATAATAACCTAACAATTGAAATAATCCTGATGTCCAATGACAGATGACTGGATAAACAAATGTGGTATATCCATACAATGGAATATTATTCAGCCTTAAAAAGGAATGCCATTCTGATACATGCTACATTCTGGAAGAAATTTTGAAATATTAGGCTAAATGAAATAAATCAGACACAAAGGGACAAATATTGTATGTTTCTATTTGCAAAATGTTTTAGTTTGGGCTTCTACAATGAAATACCATAAACATGGTGGCTTATAAACAACAAATACTCATTTCTCATAATTCTGGAGATGAGGAAGTCCAGTTCAGAGCACTGAAAGATTTTGTGTCTGATGTGAGCCCACTTTTTGGTTCAGGGAGAGTCATCTTGCTGTCTTCTCACATGGCAGAAGGGACAAGGTAGCTTTCTGGAGCCTCTTTGGTAAGGGTACAATACAATTCATGATGGTACCAATACAATTCATGATGGTACAGTCTACCAAAGGCCCATCTCCTGATACCATCATATTGGGGACTAGTATTTAAACATATGAATTTGGGAGGGACAAAAATATTCAGTCTATTGTATATGAGGTACCTAGAGTGGTTAAACTCGAAGAGACTAAAAGTAAAACAATATTTATCAGGGGCTGAGGGGAGAGAGAAATGGGAATTATTATTTTGTGGATATGGAGTTTCAGTTTGGGATGATGAAAAAGTTCTGGAGATGGACAATGATGATGGTTGCACAATAATGTGAATACATTCAATGATTAATGACACTGAATTGTTCATCTAAAAATGGTTTTACATATATTTTACCGTAATAAAAAAAGTAAAAAGCAAAACAAAAATGGAGGCCCATATCTTCTTCTCTTTTTTTTAAGATTTTATTTATTTATTCATGAGAGACACACAGAGAGAGGTAAAGACATAGGCAGAGGGAGAAGCAGGCTTCCTGTGGGACCTGATCCAAGGACCCCAGGATCATGACCTGAGTGGAAGGCAGATGCTCAACCACTGAGCCATACTGGCGTCCCTTCTCTTCTCTCTCAATGAGAACTTGCCTACCTGTTTACAGGATCCTCCAGACAAATTCTCACATATTTCCTCCAAGTTGTTTCTTTTCAAGGCCACACAGTTTCCATTCTCAGGATCCATCACTGGGATGCCCTTCTGCCCTTGGCCGTATTTTTTACCTCAAGGCTACATGTCAAAATTTCCCTGGGCTGCCTCTATTTCTGCTTTAGGAGTAGAAGAGAAAATCTTTAGAAGAATCTATTTGTTTAATATGATCAAGAGATTTGCGTTATTAACTACTATACATGAATGTCTTATATATGTTACATCATTTCCACACCAATATTCTAAAGTCTACTTCTTGCAGTGAAAACCCTGGAAACATTGAGCTAATTTATTGTGTCTCTGAGTATAATACAATTCATTGACCAAACTTTGAACATTTATTTATACCTCCCCTATTTGTAAACAGACCTAAGACTAACTTTAAATGGCTAAATTCACAAAAGAATAATCTGGAAACAATAGTTAGAATACTTCGTCATGTTATTTTCAAACAATACCAAAGACCTATTCAACTGAGCTAATACTCATTTATTTTTATCTGTATAATATCAAAAAACTTTGACCAAATTTTTCAGAGTTTATTAATATTTTCACTGAATTTCCAGATGTTTTGCTTTCACATATTGGTGTCACTATATATCTTTATTTTCCCGTTACACTATGATTCCTATGTATAGTTTATTGCTGGGGGATAGCTACAGGGCAGGACAGATATTAAAACTATAGAGGATCTCATAAGATGTGAAGCTGAATATCTTTTTTTTAGATTAGGTAACCTTTTTATAGCTTTGAGGGAAAACATGGATAGTACTCCTGTGTGTGTGTATGTGTGTGTACATTGACAAATAATTCTTTTATATTGAGAATGAGCAAAACCTGCCAACCATTGCAAGAAAACTCTAGAAGTTTTGGGCTTTTTTAATTTATAAGTCTGCCAGGGATCTTCATTATATATACATATATCCCAATCATATATAACCTCAGATGAATTAATACAGACTACTGATTAAGAAGGTAGAGTTTTATAAGGTCATGAGATCAAGTCCCACATCGGCCTCAGTGCCGAGTCGGCCAGAGACTCTCTCTCCCTCTTCTTCTGTACCCCTTACCCACTGTGTGCACTCTCACTATTTCAAAAATAAGTAAAGGAAACTTAAAAAAAAAAAAAAGAAGGTAAAGTTTTACTCTCAGCTCTGACCTTTCCTAGCTTTTCTCAGTTTCCTCATCTGTATTACAGTGATAAAAATTACTGCTTCCTTATGGAATGTTGAATAAAAAAGACTTGAACACTGTAACACACTCCTTTTATGTTACTGTTCATGCGGAGAATCAGGAAACTTGTCATTTTTAATCATGAAATAACTTCTACATCACCGACTTTGGGTCATCGTTCTCAGTTTAAATAAGCAATCCACTTTTCAGTGTGGTTGTTATTTCAAAGGAGCAACATTTCATAGGCAGACTCTAGCCTGTTCAGAGAAGAACAAAGAAGACAGAATGGTTGGAGCAGAACAAGGATAGGGAGCTACGGCCATGGCAGGAGCTATAGTCAGAGCGGGAGGCAGAGAGTAGAGCCAACAATTCCGTTTTGTTCACAATATAGACAGCAAAGCCAGGTATTTGGAAAAGCATGAATCTGGTAGCATTTTATTACTACACTACACTCTCCTACTAATTCATCCCTTTTAGAATGATGACATGTTCTACTTTAATTTTAATGACTTAATAATTCACCGCTTGAATTAGCCCATGGGAGATCATAATACCTCTTTGTCTTCGTTGTTGCAGGTGGTGTATTTGTTCCACTACCACCATTTGGAACTTGATAGAAGTTTTTAGTTTTTAATTGTATCTTCTTCTGGTTCACCTGGATGGCATGAATTTGCTTTATTTAGGTTAAGAGGCAAAACGTTTTTCCCAAATGAAGTCTCTACAGTCCAAGTTCCTCAGTGACGGGTAGACTCCAGCTCCTTGGTGTAGGGAATGTAAAATCTCTGAACCTTCACTAAACCAACAACTGTTTGTTTGTTTGCTTGCTTGCTTGTTTTTAATATCTCTGGTTACTTGACTCTGTCCCTTCTTTTTCTTAGAACAAAGAACTCTGGGATTCAGAGGCAAACATATATCCTTCTGTCCAGCTCTCAGATTTTAAGTCCTGTATTCTACTGAACAAGATGAAATTGTTCTAAAGTAAATCAAAACTAGCTTGTCAGAAGCTTATTTCTGTGTTTCTAATGGTCTCTGGACTAATAAGCAGCATCTAGATGGCATTTCTCAGTGTCTCAAACCATATTAAAACTTCCTTTTTGTGGAACAACTAGATCTTTGCCTGAACTTTATTACCTGCCCAAGGACTTCAAGAGCTTCAAAATATATACCCTTTGGAAACTGTGTTGTATTCATTTTTTTTTCTCATATTGGAGTTTTGTTTTTCAAATAGTTCAAAAATAATGAAGAACTTGTTTTAAATATACATTCAACTTTTCATCTCAATATCTCCATCATGAGTGGACACAGTATCTTAGGGAGTTTAGACAGTTTCCTCGACTTAGTTATAGCCCTAATAATCATAAACTGAAATTTTATAAAAATTCTCCTTTTATTTGGTCTACCTTGGTTCTTGAGTTAACCATTTTATAATTCATGAAAGTAGCAAATTCTTGTAAATATTTCAGATACTATAGTTCTATATGAGGTTAAAAGTGTCCCTAATCTCAAAAGGAAATATTTTTAATTCTTTGGTGTCATTCTAGATCTTTTCCTACACATATACTCAATCAGAGTATCAGCATATATTCATTACAATTCTGTTTATCTACCCTATTTTTCCTTCCTCTATCCTGTATCCCACTCCTATCCTCAACCCCAATTCAATCAGTCATGCAAAATTTATATTTCTTTTCTTCTGGATTCTTTTTTTCTTTTTAAAGATAAAAGCAAAAGTGGCTCCAATGCAGTTTCCTCTAGTCTTTTAAGCTAATTTAAAGTCACGTAAGAAGTTATTTAGATATGTTTTAAGAAGTCAGAAGAAGAAATCTTTGAGGTTTACTGGAGCAGGGAGCACAATTTCACTCCAAAATAAAGGATAGATGTCTACGGAATAGGAATATGTGAGGGACCCCTGCTGTCCAGGCTCACCATCCTAGCACCTTCACTTCCCAGGATGACTGCATGAGTTCCTCTACAAGGGCAGTATCCCCTAACAAGTGTTTCTGCTTCAGTAAGTATTTCTCTGCCCTACATGTACAAGAGCAGAAAGACACCATATTTCAAATGTTTATCCCTCCCCTGGAAAATAAATGATCAGTGTTGACAATTAGATCTTCCACCTACATGTGGGACAGTAACTAGTAAAAGGAGAACAGGACTCAATGCAGCTGCAATTGAATTGTCCATAAGACAGGGAGGATGGGGTCTAGAACCTGACTTAACTACATACAATGACAATCAATGACTGGGTATTTCTTATATATCTGAGATGTTGGCTGGGATAGTCTCTAAATATTGATGTAGAGTTAGGGCATATGCTTCATTTCATTATGTTTGCTTTTGACAACAAAACCAGGATCATACCATGCTTTTTTTTATAAATTGGCTTTGCAAATAATAATTACCGAGATCTTTCCATGACTGTATATTCTGTTTCATACTTCACCCATTTCGCCAGAATAGATGGTTCATATGTGTCAAAAAAAAAAAAAAAATGACAGATTAGGTAAAACGAAGACAAAGTAGTTCTTTTAATTGCTTCTAGTTTTTTTATTTTACTGATTTGATTTTTCACAGTTAAAATTTTAATGCATCTGGATTTGTATTATGGTTCAAGTGTGGGACCTACGGTGAATACGAGTGGTTACTCGCTTGTTTCCACACTTTTCCCTTGGTGCTTAGTAATGTCACCTTTATCCTTAAGGAAACCTCCTCATCTTTGAATGCTTGCTTCTAACTTCTGGTCCATTAGTGGCAAATTGCTCTGCCTTAATTATTATATGCTTTATGATAAGTCTAGATAACTAGTAAAACAAAACTTCACTTAAGATTTTTCTACCAGATTGCCTTATTTGTAATTACCTAAATATTGTCTATATCCATGTTTATATTCGCCCTTTCTTATTCTTAGTGTTATTCTTAGTGTTTAACTCTTTTCTTTCTTTTTTCGTTGATGTGACTTTCTAGAAGATTTTCCACTGTTTGGTTTTGCTTCTGGTTTCAACTGGCTTTTTTTGTCTACTCAGTAAAGCCACTTTCAATTTTATTTTAAAAGCTTTTTTTTTTTTTTTTTAGTTTTTCCGTGTTTTTTCCTCTTTCATTAATTTTTCCTTTAAAAATTCTTTGTTCCTCAGGGGAAATTTAAATAACATAAAATCAAATTATAAATGACATAAAACCAAGTTACAAACGTTAACATGATTTCCCCTTTCATAATGTACACATATATCAAATCATCACGTTGTACACTTTAAAATCTTACAATTTTCTCAATTGCACTTCAATAAATAATAATAGTGCTCACTTCAGCAGCACATTTACCCAAATTGGAATTATACAGAGAAGATTAGCATGGCCCCTGCACAACAAGAATGACATGCAAATTCTTGAAGCATTCCATATTTTTCATTAATAAAATAAATATGCAAATAAATAATAATGAAATGAAAGCATTAAGAAGAAAACATGATTCTAAAACATTAATAAAGAAAATATCTCATGTCAAGAGTAAACTTCTTTTTAAATTCTCTTAGGTAAGTAAGCTTTACCAATTGAACTATGCTAGTAAGTAGATCTGCAATGAGCTTACGAGCAGATGGCCTTCTACTGTAGAATTTGAAGATCAACAAAAATAATCCTGGGTGGCTCAATGGTTGAGCATTGCCTTTGGCTCAGGGCATGATCCCGCTGTCCCGGGATCAAGTCCCACATCAGGCTCCCTGCATGGAGCCTGCTTCTCTCTCTGTCTCTGTCTCTGCCTCTCTCTGTGTCTCTCACGAATAAATAAATAAAATCTTTAAAAAATAAAATAACCCTTCCAAAAATATCTCCTCTGCTACCTAAACTCGGCATTACATTTCATTTCTATGTAAATCAACATTCAACTATAAGGTTCATGGTTACTGGATACCCAGAGTGGTTGTTCCTCTCAGCAATGGCTCTCAGACTTCAGCATTCCACAACAATGACTGAGAAAGCTCATTCAAAAGACAGATTGAGAGGGTTTAATATGGTGCCCAAGAATCTCACATTTAACTAGCTATTTCAGTTGATTCAGATAGCAATCATCCTAGAACCACTTTCTGAAAAATACTGCTGTAGAAGATAAATAGTTACCCATTCATTTATGGAAACAATCTCAGAGCTCTCTCTCTCTCTCTCTCTCTCTCTCTCTCTCTCTCTCTCTCTCTCTCTCTCTTTCTCTATCTCCATTAGCCCCTTTCTACTGGTGGATAATATAAGAGAAAGGACAGGAAAATCTCAGAGGGAGAAGCATTAGTGTGATGACATCTAACAGGAAACAGTTTTAAAGGTGCCAGATCAAGAAAGGATACAAATTATTTGAGTTTTGGGCAGCACTGTCCAATAGAATTTCCTGCAATGGTGGAAAATTTTTATATGCACACACTCCAATACAGTATCGACTAGTTATATGACTTTTGAGAGTGTGAAATGTGGCTAGTCTAGCTGAGTAATTGAATTTCAAATTTCAAATTCTATTTAATTTAGTGAGTTTTAATTGAAATGTATATAGTCATATGTGATAGTGGCTATCCTATCCAACAGCGCAGGACTGGAGCTTTCTCTAGGGCTAGGATAGAGACATAGTGAAAAGAAAGTTGGTACTAAATTAAACTATTTCTAATTTACAATTTTACCAAAGGTCAGCTTGATTATTTAGGATCACAGTATCTAATCTTGATATCATGCTACCAGGGAAAGTTGTAAAATCGGCAAAATGTATTTAACTAATAGTTCCTCTATCATTCTGCCAGTCAAATAAATTGCTTTCAATACAAAAAACCATTGAAGTGTATTTTCAAGAAATCTTAGTGACAGTTTGGCAAATGATAGGCAGAAGAAAAAATATTAGTGGTAAATATCCTTAGTATATTCTTCAAAGTCTGTCAAACTAAATTTTCAGTGGTCATTGAAAAATTTATTTTGAGTTTAGAAAATTTAAAAAGATTTTTGAGTGGGGAAATTTTATTAGTAATGGTGTTAACACTTACAGAACACTGACCAGATGAAAGGGAGTGTGCGGAGTACTCTATATACACATTATTTGACTTAACCCAGATGGCACCAACACATTGCTATTAATTCCTTTTTGAGATGAAAGAACCAAAAAATCAGAGAATTTAAGTAGCTTGCCCAGAGTGGCACAGCCAGTCAAGTTGAAACAAGCTCAGAAAAAAAATCTCTTGGCCTCCAGATCATTATGTTATACTTCCTCTTTCCATTTAATCTTAGAATAGGGAATTTGGCCAAAAAAGTTCCTCAGGCATTTAGTATTTTTAAAAATCAATTCTATTGTGTGATGACTAAAACAATAAAATTTGAAATGCTAGTAAATTGTTCTAATGCTAATACTGTCTCTAAGGATGGCGATTTCTACCAAGAGCACATCCTTCTATTTTACTGAGCACCTTGGTAAGTTGCAGCTTTTGATGATGAGACTGAGGTGAATTCCAGAACTTGAGGGCTGGGGAAGCCTCCCTTGAAGAGTGGGAAGAAACAGGGGCACCTGGGTGGCTCAGTGGTTGAGCAGCCTGCCTTTGGCTCAGGTCCTGATCCCAGGATCCTGGGATCAAGTTCCACTCAGGGTTCCTAGCAGAGAGCCTGCTTCTCCATCTGCTTATGTCTCCACCTCTCTCTCTGTATCTCTCATGAGTAAATAAATAAAATTCTTTAAAAAAGAAGAAGAAAAAAGAATGGGAAGAAACAAATTCCTAAGGTGGTTCTGAGGTAGGGAATGAGAGATGGAATTGAGGAGGAAAGAGAAAAAAGAAGAATCATTGAGTTTTAAGAGAATAAAGCCAACATGGGTTAAAAGGCTAGTGATATTCCTTTGTGGCTGGTGGCTCAGGGACATTTCAAAATCAGACAAAGCTCATGCCCAGTTTAGTTACTTTGCTACCATATAAACCCCACCTCCTCTCCACCTTCCCCAGTTTAAGCTTTAGTAAGTATCACTCAATTCGCTAGTGTTCCTGAGATTCTTGCTTTATTTTGTTTCATTTTGATTTTGAGAAAACTTAGTTTCAGTTCTATGTTAGTTCAGAGATCTGGAAACCTAAAAAATGCAAACCTCTCCTGCTGACCCATCTTCCACTCCAATAATTCATGTTACAAAGAATGAGCATTTCCTCAAGGCATAAAATTTGGTGTTCAAGTCTATTTATATGGCTCTTAGAGAGCATAAGGCCTCAGCTGAGATCCAGATAACATTTTAATTATATATACTTTTATCATTCTCAGTAGGATGAGATAGCCACCCAATTGCTGGCCCTGAAACCTCTAATGGGTGGATGCAGACCAACAGTCTTTTCTGACAAAACGTGAAATCCAGATACGTCAGAACAGATACAAAGGTTATCCAGTTCAATCTCCTCTTTGATACTTGGATGCCTCTTGAAACTTCTTACCATGATAGTGTTTGTTTGTTTTCTTTGAACTCTTCCAGTTACAGAGAACTCAAGGACTCCCGCAATAGCATATTTCACCCAAGGAACTTAGCTTCTCATAATCATAATTTTATTTTTTAGAGCTATATTGAATTACTGAAATTTCTGGTCTGTGTGACTGTCAGTAACCTCAGACCCCTTCCCCTCTCCCACCCCAGTTAACACATCCCTAATTCCATCGACCATTTCCCTTTGGATATTTTGCAAGGACTTTAGTCATCCTGAATACTCATCCTGGAATATTTTCAGCTTTTACGTGATCCTTAAATTATGATATCCAAATTCAAATAAAATTGCAGGAATGATCTGACCAGCACAGTATAGACCTGGTTTACACCACCATTTCTATGCACCCACCAATCTCAGAACACAATCTAAGCTTTAGTTTAGTTATTCTTTGACAACCATATCTAATGGTTTAAGGGTAATGTCCATTTTTTTGTGTTGCCACTTAATCCTAATTATGAATCTGACTAATATTTTTTGCACTATACAGAAGAATCTTTGCAGCATAAAGGAAAGAGCATGAACTTCAAAGTTAGAGTTACCCATTTGCATTCAGTCTACATCATATTAGCTCTGTGACCTTAAAAAAGCTACTTAACCTCTCTGAGATTTGGTTTCAGTGTTTGGATAAGAGTATGATAATGTCTAGTTGTTTAGTTTTATCGTGAGCCTTAAATGAACTATATTTGTGAAATAACTAGCATGATGTCAAAGTTCAGCTCTCTTCTCTTTGCTGCAGCATGTTATTTTGACCCAAGCTCAAGCTCATCAACATTTTTCTACATTAATTTCCTAATTCATTGAATTAGCTATTCTTCTCAAGATTTCAGCATCTATGAAATTTAACATGCTTTCAAAATTCTCATCTAGGTTATTGAAAATAATGCTAATAGGACAAAACAAATAGTGATGTTTTCTAGTAACATATTTTCCAAGTTTGTGTTAACCAATCTTTTACTGATCAGAAAAAAAAAAAATTGGGAAAAATAAAACATCTGAATTTCAATGAAGTACAAAGCACAAAGCACAAACTTCTCATTCACAAGATAGTCGTATAAAGACTGGATGTTGGGCAGCCCCAGTGGCTCAGCGGTTTAGTGCCACCTGCAGCCCAGGGTGTGATCCTGGAGGCCCGGGATCGAGTCCCATGTCGGGCTTTCTGAATGGAGCCTGCTTCTCCCTCTGCCTGTGTCTCTGTCTCTCTCTCTCTCCTCTCTGTGTATTCTCATGAATAAATAAGTAAAATCTTTAAAAAATAAAATAAAAAAAATAAAGACTGGATGTTGTAATATTGGGTAGAATCCAAATGCTTCCTACATATCATCTCATTTAATGATCATATCAAGTTTTTGTATTAGACTAAAAAGATATTATCATCCCCATTTTACAGGTGAGCTTAGATGCCACACAAATAAAATTTCACATTTTTTCTTCAATAACTACAAATCTTCATTTCAGTTACCCATTCTAGAATGTTATCTAAAATATGAAAAGGTTTGTAGTTTATTACATCTACTTCTTCTACATAGAAAAAAATGCAATTAATTCATTTACTACCTATTAATCATCTACTTATGCCTGACACTGTCCTAGATATAGAGGAAAGCAGCAAACCAAGGTCTGTGCATTCATGGGTATTTTGGTGGAATTGAAAGACAAGAAACAGACACACCATAAGAGACTCTTAACTATAGGAAACAAACTGAGGGCTGCTGAGAGGGAGGTGGGTGGAGGGATCGGGTAACTGGATGATGGACATTAAGGAGGGCATGTGATATATTGAGCACTGGGTGTTATATGCACTAATGAGTCACTAAACTCTACCTCTGAAACTAATAATACATTATATGTTAATTAAATTTAAATTAAAAAAATAAAGTTTGCTTTATATGAAATTTTAAAAATAATTAATTTTAAAAATAAATAATATGACAAGTGACATAGTTACTGAAAAAGAAAAAGAAAATATGGAAATGGATTATGCAGTGACATGAGTGATGGCCATCATGCCACTTTAGTCAAGAATGGTGGGTTAGGAGCACCTGAATGGCTCAGTTGGATGAAAGGCTGACTCTTGTTTCAGTTCAGGTCATGATCTCAGGGTCTTGGGATCAAGCCCTGCACTGGGCTCCACACTCAGTGGTAAGCCTGCTTGAGGATTCTCTCTCCCTCTCCCTTTGCTCCTCCCCCCATGCTCACACTATCTCTCTATCTCTCTCAAAAATAAATTAACGAATCTTTTTTTTTTTGTAATGGTTGGAAGAACTCTTTGATAAGCTGCCATGGGTGTAGAGACCTGTAGAAGCTGAGCATATGTGGGGAAACTGGATTGCAGCCAGTGGAGTTAGCAAGTTTAAAGATACTAAAGGGGAAGTATGTTTGGCTTGTTTAAAGAAAAAAGGCCAGTAAGACTAGATTGGAGAAAATGAGAAAATTATGATCGTGGTAGTAAATAGAACAGAGAGTGGGGACCACACCAAGTGCAGGCTTCTAGGCCATGAGAAAAAGTCTGGATTAAGCATCAAAGATACTTGACCAGAGGAGTGACATACCTGACATATTCTTTAAAAGGATCCCTCTGGCTGCTGTGGGCTGAACCAGCAAGGGTAGAATAAGGTAGACCAGTGGAGAGCTATTGTAATAATCCAGATAAGACATCATGATATTCAGACTACAGTGATAATGATGAAGGTGGTAAAAAGTGCTCTGTGTTTTGACATTTTGAAGGCAGTGCCTCTGGATTTGCTACTGGTATTGCATGTGGGGTGTGGGAGAAAGAAAATTGTCAAGAATTATTTTGTCCTGAGTAACAGGAAGAAGAGTTGCTTGTTACTGAAGTTGAGAATCTGTAGGAGGAATCACAGATTTTAGAAGTTAAAAATCAGGAGTTTGTTTTGGATATGTTAAGCTTTGGATATCTATTGCATAAGCCTACCTGGAGTAGGCCTCTTTGTAGGAGTCTGGAATTTAAGTCTGGAGAGTTCCGTGCTATAAGAAAAAAAAAAAAAAGAATGTCCAGAGAATGGATGATATTTAAGGCCATGGGAGTGGATGTGGTCACTTAGTGAATGAAAGGAGAAAGAGAAAAAAAGGATAGAAGACCAGATCTGCAACATTTCCACACAGCCAAGATGAGGAGGATTGATAACAGAGACAAGGTGGAGTAGTCAGCAAAGTAAAGGCAAGATGAAGAAAGTGTCACAAACGTTAAATGTGGTTGCTTGTGTCACACACAATTTCCCAATAACATTGACAGTAGTTCTTTGATCTCATCAGTTGGTCTTCCCAGGATTCAAAGCCAGAATACTTGAACTTGTTTAGAAAAGTTGGATGCTCTCTTATAATTTGTCAGCCATCTTGCGGTTCCTATACCAGGAATATTCTCTTGAAGGTTAGACCACAATGCATGCTTCAGTGCTCAGGCTTCCCCAGCTTGAGCAACTGTGGCTGTATTTAGCTTTGACCCTTCTTTCATCTCAAATCCTTGTATTAGCTAAAACCAAGCTCTTATTCCTCATCACTGCCACCCATGGAGCAGAGCTAGACCTGTTATTCCCAGGAGACAAATAACAGAAATAAAGATTCTAGTTCATAAGTTTATAAATAACCAATTGTGGTGCTAAAGGCTAAATACATTTACACATGTGTAGTCACATTGCTTTTTGTTTGCCAACCTCATTTTATATAACCTGGACCAACAAAACCAACAAGAGAGGAAACACACAGGTATAAGGTCAATTCAAGGGTTCAACAAAGTGCTCAAAATGATAGAATCAGCAGATAAAATGCTTCACAGGTTGCTAAGATACCTTAATCTGGGAAAAGAATCAGAATTAAGTTTTTGTTAAGAGGTTTATCATTCCCTATCCTGATCCTTTGATAGAGATAGTCTATAGGAATCTTAGCTTTGCAATTATATAGCCAGTGTAATTGGGAAAAAGTTAGAAAAGGGGTTTGAACAGAAAGATAATAGTTTAAGAATTTGAGAAGTCACTTGGGGAGAGTTAGGTCATCCTGAAATTGCTTTAGGCAAGTGTAAGCTGTTTAGAAGATTTTCTCTTTGTGAAGGAAAAAAAACTAAGCAATAATATTCTTCCTCTGTGCTTCTGCACCTGATGGGCTAGTACTGGTTGAGTAAAACAGTTCTAAAATCAATTAATTAAGAATAAAGTGATATTAATAAATCTTGCTTTCATCTACCCTTTATAAGGAATTCTGATTTTGTATGTTGTACATGCTGCTACTCCCGTAGAGTGATTTAATTTGCTTTATACTTGGTAAAGGAAAAAGAGGCTATTTCAGTCCTCATTCATTCAAGGCAGTGTCAATAGAAAAAGTATGCAACCAAATTGCATACTTTGAAGATTTTTAAATAAATTTTCATAGACCTTTCAGAGAATTGTAAAACAAAGAACTCTCACACACCCTTTATTCAGATGTAATTATTTACAACTTCCCCCAGTTGCTAGGTATTTATTCTCTTTCTGTATTTCTCTCAAGCCTTGGATGAGAGAGACTTCTCTCAATAGATGAATGAGAGAAAGAGACAGAAGGGACAGGTATGAGTGTGTTTCTTTGTGAAAGTGACTAATGTCTCTAATGCTTCATTGTATATTTCCTGAGAACAAAGACATACTCATGCATAACCACAGCACAAAATTGAGACATTTGACATTTATACAGTATTATGATCTAATCTAATCCACAGACTACATTCAAAGTGCGTCAATTCTTCCAATAAAATACTATATATATAAAGATTTTAAGTTCTTACCAATCCAGGATCCATTCTAGGATGTCATTTTAACTTTAGGTATGATATCTTTTTAATCTCTTTTAATGTGGAATATTTCCTCAGTCTTTATGTATCATAAATGACCCTGACATTTTAGGCCAGGGTTTTTAATAACCATAGAGATGTATAATATATGAAATATAAATGGAGTTACATAGTTGTATCCATTGAGAAGGGCTGGAAATAATGATATTCAAATAACAAGGTGCACACATAGCACCCAGATCTTGGTTTCTAAATATCATTTCCTACTAAAAAGAACCACAGTCCTTTAGAGAAATAAGTGATTATGATACTGGAGCTTATATTCTACTGGAGTGGGAAAAATAAATAAGAAATAAATATATTACATAAGATAATTACAGACTTGAGAGGTGTTATAATGAAATTAAGATGACATGATAACAAGTGAGAGAGGTCAATTTTTGTTATAGTGGGTAGAGAAGGACTCCTTGAGTAAGTGTCATTTAAGTTGAAATCCAAAGAGGAATAAAAAGGTCAGCCATGTGAAGAATGTGAGGAAGAGAACTCTAGGCATAAGACAGAAAGTAAGAAGATCCTGATGCAGAAAGTGTTCGATTTGGTTACAAAGAGAGGAAGCCACTATGGCAGGAGCGTGGCATTGAGTGCTACTGATAGAGTGCTGGGGACCCTGAGGAGACTGTGATGTTAGATTAGGTTGGAAGGAAAGACATGAGCTGTTCAACCAAGCAATTTGCATGCTATTCTTGGTACAGTGGGAAAGTCTTGGAAAGATTTAATGTGCATAGTAACATGACTTGATTCATGAGTTACGAGATCACTTAGGCTGCTTTGTTGAAAATAAACTAGAAAGGGTGTGGGAATGGAAGCAAAGAGACCAGATAGGAGACTATTGCGAAAACTCTAGCCAGACATAATGGTGGCCTGCACAAGGATCGTGCCAACAGAGATTTAAAAAAATAAATAAATAAAAAATTGATTTAGATTACATTTTGGGACTGCAAACACTAAAATTTATCTTAGATTAAAAGTGTAAAATGGCTGAGGATAAGGCTAAAGGGAGATGTCCAGGTTTCTGTCTGGGGATCAAAGAAAAGAAAATGAACAGCTCCATTCTGAGTATAATTTTGAGATGTGGTTTAGACACCAAATGGAAAAATGAAATAGAGAAATTTACAAATTCTGAAGGTCCCATGGGATTTTCTTACCTTTTTTTTTATGAGATTAAGATACAATACTTAAAGTCCCATGGGATTTTCTAACCTTTTTTTTTTATGAGATTAAGATACAATACTTAAATTAGAACATCTGCACATTTCATCAAAAATGAAAAATTAAAGGAAATCTTAGTCACCTTCAGATTTTCTGCAAATTTAAATAGCAATATGTGCTTAGGCAAGATGAAATATTGAGATTACCTACAATGATTTAAGGGGGAAATTATGAGAAAAATTACTTTTCTAAGATGGTCTGAAGAGCGACAATTGAATAAAGGAGAATATAAGTTAAACATTAAGAATTTTCTGAGCAAGAGTAATTCAAATCAGGATATCTTTTAAGGGCTTATGAAAGCTCCTTCAACTGAGACATTAAAAATGAGACTATATAAAGCCTAGTTTTAAAAAGGAGAAAAAATATATTACAAAGGAGATGAAATAAATGTTCTAATAATGTTTTTAAAAGTATTATTAGTATTTATGAAACCAAATCCAGTGAGTTAAATGTTTCACCCTTTCCAGGGTAACAATGATAGCTCTTTGTATAATTTCTTACAATTGGTGGAGGTGAAGTTAAATGGACCAGTGTAATTTTTTTAAATGCCATTTCTGGAAGTTTTTCTAATTCTGAGTAGAAAATATTAAACTACATATCTCACATAAAATGGGAATGTGCTAAAGAGAGGTAGGAAAAAATTAGTAATGCTTTGGGGAAAAAAAAAACTAGATTTGCCTCTGAGTGAAGCAAAAACAGATCTTAGAAAAGAATGTGGTAATATTTAGCAATTAATTTGATCTTAATTGAAAAGAATTCTTTAAAAAGAAAACTCCAATATACAGTGCATGTGAATATACTATATTCCTTTTTATACTTATTTGAGAGACAGTGCATACGCACACATGAGCTGGGGGAGAGGCAGACGAAGAGACTCTCAAGCAGACTCCCTGCTTGAGTGGGTAGCCTGATGCAGGACTCCATCTCATGACCCTAGGATCATGACCTGAGCCAAAATCAAGAGTCAAGTGCTTAACCAACTGAGCCACCCAGGCACCCTAATATGATGTATTCTTAAAAAACGTATGCATTTCTTCCATTTTTAATTAGATGTTAGATGCTGAAATTATGTATATTTATTATTCTCTCAATAATTCTACTTCTATTGAAACGTTGTTTGGGATAAACTGTACACTTGATACAGAGAATTGGTAATATTTTCTTTATTGTACAAGGCATTTAAAATATTTTTTCAGTGAAAATCATTTTAATATACCATTTCTATGAAAGCAGTGATTTCGATTAGAAATAAGTATGGCATTATTTTTGTATTGATACCCCAATTTGTTTCCAAAATGATTTGAAGCAGAGGGTAGCATTATGAATCTAGGAAGCAAGGCATCTCTGCCATTATATAACATTCCACCTCAGCATAAGGAGAGATGTAAGAGCCGTTTAAATGCCATGAAGAAAGGCATGAGAAAAATCAATGCTGAAATGAGTAATTGAGTGATGTTTGCAGGGGCTGAGTAGGTCATCATTAGGCATGACACGATTGTAGCAAAATTCCAAGGGTTATCCAACCTAATGTACATGGCATCTAGTAAGACTAGACATTGCATTTGCTACTTAGATTTACATAGTGCTTTAAAGAATCAGAATACAGTCATCAGGCTGATACAGAGTGGAGGAAGACGGAATAATCAAACAGCAGATAATCCAGTGACAATGGGGGTGTTGGAATGCTATAAATATAAAATCTTCTTGAGAATCTCAGAAAATTGCTTAATGGGGGCACCTGGGTGGCACAGCAGGTTAAGCATCTGCCTCCGGCTCAGGTCATGACCCCCGGGGTCCTGGAATCCAGCCCCGCATTGGGCTCCCTGCTCAGGGGGGGAGCCTGCTTCTCACTCTTCCTCCGCCTGCTGCCTCCCTACTTGTGCTCTCTCTGGCTCTCTGTGTCAAATAAATAAAATCTTTAAAAAAAAAAAAAAGAAAAGAAAATTGCCTATGACTAAAAGGCCACAGACCTTATAAAATTGAAGAAAAGCAAAAAGAAACAACAAATAATGGTACTTGAGAGAATTTCTACGTCACACACTTACAATACAAAGTTCTACCTCAAGAGTAAGATGTACAGCCTTATTCAGCACACAGCTACTGGACAGCATCCCACGGGAGCATGGTGGTCGTTATCAAATCTTGTATCACAGTGGGGACCTCCATTTAGAGAGCTCCATCACACTAGAGCCTTTCTGAGAATAGACTTTCATCTTTCCTCTCTCCTTTTTTTAAGTTTTAAGGAAAAACTTTTTAAAAAGTCTTTTCTTCAGGACGCCTGGGTAACTCAGTGGTTGAGGTCTGCCTTCAGCTCAGGGCGTGATCCGGGGGTCCTGGGATCGAGTCCCACAATCGGGTTCCCCGCAGGGAGTCTGCTTCTCCCTCTGCCTGTGTCTCTCATGAATAAATCAATAAAGTCTTTAAAAAATAAATATAAATTAAAAGTTATAAATTTAAAGAAAATAAAAAGTCTTTTCTTCTTAACAATGTCGTTACAGCCAGAAAATGAAAAGCAGAGCAATCCCAAAGCATATTTCTCTAGTTCTATTTCAATCATATTATATATACCTCTCTATTTTTAAACCATATCATCTTAGGAATAAGTCCTACCTATGTTATAAATAAATAAACAAACAAACAAATAAATAAATAAGAAAGGAAGGGAGGAAGGGAGAAGGAGAAGGAGGTAGGAAGGAAGAAAGGAAGAAACAAAAAACTTATAAAGGCTATGTTGAATATTTTTAGTATTGCAAAACCTGTGCCATGCTTGTAAGGCCAACTACCCCACTGATGAATAGCAATACTGATTAGGAAAAAAACTGCCCTGAGTGGTGTTAAAATGTCTCTCTCTGCAACTCTTGCCTATTGTTCCTAGTGCTTCCTCAGAGCACTTCAAGTAAGATGCCTAATCTCTTCTGTAGGATGAGATCTTCATGTATTTGAAGAGCGTTATTACATTTTCAGTCTTCACTTTTTTAGGTAAAATAGTCTCACCTTAAAAAAATATATATATGATTCATTTATTTGAGAGAAAAAGAGAGCATGAGTAGAGAGAGAGGCAGAGGGAGAGGGAAAAGTAGACTTCCCGCTGAGCAGGGAGCCCAACGGGGGGCTCAATCCCAGGACCCCAGGATCATGACCTGAGCTGAAGTCAGATGCTTAACTGAGTCACCCAGATGCCCCCAAATAACCTCACCTTTTTAAACCAATAGCATATTGATTCTAGACCCCTCAACCACTCAGAGAGTCTTTCCTTGATACCCTCCCAAGGCTACATCTTGCTATAAACATGGGCTGAGAAAACTAATACATTGCACTCTATGTGTTTTCCCGTCATCTCTTTTAGGTGCTTTTCTCCACTTGATACCACATTACAACAACAACAAGCCGGCAATCGGACCCCTTTATTTTATCATATCAAACTCAATAATCATTGAGTTTCCAATCAATGAGGAATCCCTGATTTCTTTTTTTGTGACTTCTTAGTACACACATATCTTGCAACCTTTCCATAGCCATTCCATTTTCAAACTCACCTTCAGGTTTCTCTTTTTCTTTCCCTTTCTTTCTTTTTTCTTTCTTTCTTTCTTTCTTTCTTTCTTTCTTTCTTTCTTTCTTCTTTCTTTTTTTCTTTCTTTCTTTCTTTCTTTCTTCCTTCCTTCCTTCCTTCCTTCCTTCCTTCCTTCCTTCCTTCCTTCCTTCCTTCCTTTCTTTCTTTCTTTCTTTCTTTCTTTCTTTCTTTCTTTCTTTCCTTTTCTTTTAAAGATTTTATTTATTTAAAAGAGAGAGAGAGAGAGCCAGAGGTCATGGGCGGGGCGGGGGGAAACAGCAGAGTGAGAGGGAGAAGCAGACTCCCTGCTGAGCAGGGACCCCCCCCTCAATGTGGGGCTCAATCCCAGGACCCCAGGAACATGACTCAAGCCAAAGGCAGATGCTTAACCCACTGAGCCACCCAGGCACCCCACTTTCAGGCCTTTACATTTGATACAGAAAATAGTTGTGTTTTTGTTTAATTCTAATTTGGTCTTCCAACACTATTCTTGTGTGCGTACCTGCTCTCTGGTACCATCTCTGTCTCTCAGTCTGGGGCCCTCCATAAATCGGAAAGGCACACCTTTACTGTTTGGGATGAGCTCTTTGCAGCCTACCACGGGGGGTTCCAATGCAGTATTACCAGCCAGCCAGCATCCTCTTTCCTGCAGTTATATAAGGAACTGCATTGTCAGACAACTGTTATTATTGTTACATTTTCTATATGAAGAGCAATTAGCTTGCCACAGGTTGGAAAATGTATGTGCTTATCCGAGGCCATGTACTTCATTGTTCTAATTATTTGAAAATTAGTGCAAACTATTTCAGAATCTACATTTTCAGAACCAGATTTACCCAAAGTATCTCTCAGTCATTTGTCCCTGATTTCTAGATCCAACATAATGTTAGACCTGAAATAAATTATTCTGGAGAGGTACTTACATCAATAAAAATGGGAATCATTTCCCAAAGCATTAGTACTGCACATCTTTTAAACTTCGCTATAAGAAGAATCACAACTTGGATACGGAGAACTATAGAAAGTGTGAGTAAAATTGTTGTCATCCAGTAAAAATGTTTTTCCAGATAAAGCAACCTTTAAAAATCTTTTCAAACTTTGGAAGAAAGGCTACCTAAAGTCAGAAAAAAATCAGACTTTCTTTGGAATGGATTTGATTTATGAATGTTATTCTAATAATTAATTATGGTGCCTTCTAACCTAAAGGGCCTGAAAATGGAAATCTGAAAGTCACAATTCTATTTCCTGTTCAAATATTATTTTCTACTGGACCCTGGCCAAAAATTAATTACAGCTTAAATATAGTTAATTTATTTCTACCTACCTCAAGGTATGTTAGAGTAATTAATGGGGGTTGAAAAGATTAAATAGACCAGAAAAGTATTATAAAGATTATGTTTTATGTGTTCTTATTATCATACATTGAAACCGTATTTGTGCATTTTTATAAATTATATTTATATTTCTAAAAAATCCACATTTTATAGGATTTAGAATATGATTTTTATATTCTAAAAATAATTCCTGATGAAAACACTGAGTAAATTCAACCTTAAGACAAGTCAAAAAAATACAATCTACATTTTATCATTTGTTATTTGAGCAGTTGTAGTAAAATCACCAGAGAGGAATCTGTAGTTGCAACCATCCACTGTATTTTCAAGATGCTCAGCAACCACGAAATGAATTTCACATCAAGACCATAATGAGAAAAAAGATTCCTGAATAATTTCCTATTTCTCGAATTGGATATGAATGAACAGAGAAGGCAGATCGTTTCTAAAAACAACATCTCATCCAATGGACTGAATCTTTACAATCTTTGCATTAGAAGCCAACATTTGAAAAACATATGCAATCATTTTGACATGTCCGGGCAATACTTATTTTGCGTATAGTTCATTTCTTTCAGACAACAACAAACTCTTGTTTAGTTTAGTTTTGTTTGTTTCACAAATTGAGTAATAATAGCAGCCTTCCCAAATGAATAATAGCAACCTTCTCAACTGCTCTTATGAACTTGTTTCCAGAAAAAATGGCATTTTGTTATCCCTTCAACGTCTTCCAGCAGGTCATATATAATTATAGCTATTAACTCTGTGGCCATCCACCAATATTTTTTCTTATGACAACCCTCCCATCGGTTAAATAAAAAATTTCACTTTTTAAGTTGTTCATAATGTTGGTATTGGACTTAACACTTTGTTTATGGTTAGTTGTCAATATATCTGTCTTTCCTGATAGGTTGGAATCCAGTTGCCTATCTTATTACTGAGGGCGTGTCATTTAACTCTCTTAAGCCTCATGTTTTCTTATAGAATGTGGGTATAATGATGACATGCCCTTCAGAGGGATAAAAAAACCATTGGATTAAATAATGAATATAAAGTGTTCATGACAGTGCCTGACATACAATAAACGCTCAATGCACATTTTATTATTACCTGTAAAATACCTACCGTACTTGACACAGAGTAGATAATGAATAAATTCGAATTCAGTCCATCCTTACCATTCTTACCTTACTTTGTATCCCTTCAGGATTTATGGATTCAGTTAGTACTTAGTATACACCACACTTATTTGTATTACTTTACATGAAGGTTTCCTAATACATGATGGTTCTCTAGTGTGTTCTTCTTTATATAAAAAATAAATTATGTGGTAATATAAGTTTGGTAAATGCAGGACAAATTTAAAGAGAGCTCTCAATTTCATTAATACGTTAATGGACTTTACAAATCTCCAGAGCAGCTATGCTGCTTTCTTGATACCAACTTGACCAATTTCCACTTCCACTACCCTTCTTCAAAACAGTCTCTCCAATGTTGCCCTATAATTTTTATCTGCTTGCTTAGTTTTTAATGCCTTGAGACATTAGTTACATGTAGGTTCATCAAGGGCAGTGATTGGATCTCTGATTGCCTTTCCATCTTTTTATAACATGGCATCTGAGTTGGCGATGATGGGGATTTTATCTTTAAACAGCAGCCTGGCTTGCATATTGACACTGTTGACTGATTCAGCTACCCCTTCTCACCTGCTTCTTAGAACTAGTGATTGCAGGAGTCCCCTAAATGTAGGACCCCTGCTACTATTCCCCGTATCTGTGTGTCTCTCTGCCACTGAGTTGTTAGGGAAGCAGAAATCTTTATCCATGAAGAAAATCGCTGCTCCTCTTCTCTTTCTTTCCCATGCTCCAGACCAAAAGTGCTAGGCTCTCTGTCAAGACCCCAATTGGAAGATCAGGTTTTGTGTAAGGAAATCTAACGTGACAGAAATCCTATGAGATTTCCTCCAGAAATTCCTAAGTAGGTGATCCATCAAGGCTGGAATTTTCTATAAGAATCAGATATTACCGGGTCTCACTAGGGATTTAAATGGCCCCAAATGACAGCAAAACCTAAATCCCTTGAGGGCTCCTAAAGAATAGGTTTATGAAGAACTGGAGTGAAATGTCTAGGTCTACAAAAAACCTTGAGTCACACTTTTAAAATATCCGCACTATCAGTCTTGCATATAGGAACAATAGAAATCTATTGACAAAAGTAGTATATGGGAGTACATTTAGGGGAAAGAGCATTGTATCTCTTTGTCATTAGAACATTTCATATTAGGATGCTCATTACACTTCTATATGTATTACATAGTATTGCAAGTGATATTGATGCGAATATACAGATCCCTTATGCTCACATAGAGCTACTATCAAAAGAATACCTTGAGGAAGACATTTTCTAATAACTCTCAGCCCAGCAATTTTGTTAGTATGGAGTATAATACGAGGGGAAAAAGATGCTTTCCTTTAACATCTCTGTATTTTTTTTTAGAGTTTATTTAGTTATTCATGAGAGACACAGAAAGGCAGAGACACAGGCAGACAGAGAAGCAGCCTTCCTTTGGGGAGCCCAAGGTGGGACTCGATCCCAAGACCCCAGGATCACGCCCTGAGCAGAAGGCAAATGCTCAACTGCTGAGCCACCCAACATCTCTGTATTTTATTTGAGATGTAAACGCAAAAATAAATTAGTCTGATATTCAGACTAAAGAATGCACTGGTTCTTGAGATTAAAACTATGATATTTCTGGGTAAAACTATAATATTTCTGATAAACTTTGTTGCCAAAGAGCTCTCTGCCACTCTGCCTCCTTCACCTCCCATTGTATCCAGTAACTATTGTCGGCCTTGCTGAGCTATGGCACTGGGTGCTTACCAGCAGCACGGGGCTACAAAGAAGATCACAGTCCCTTAATTTTGTAGCAACCACACTGTTACTGAAGATGAGGTTCAGGGAGAAGAGTGAATTTTCTGAAGGAGTTTCTGCCTTGAGAGCTACTATTGCTCATGCTCACAATGTCACCCTAAGGTGAATTTTTTGGAGAGGGTATCATGCTGACACCATGCTTTCACCATTTTACTAAGTTTCATCAGAGACAAACAGCACTTTAAGTCCTGTGTTTTTAAAGACTTTTTTTTTAAATATTAGTGTATATAAGCCTTCATCTGTTTTCCAGAGTAGTAGCATCTTTGCTATTACGTACAGCTTTCATGCAATACTTCAGCTCAGATCTTACACGTGGCAAGAAGGAAATGTGTGGTTTGTATGGATCACTCTATTAAAGAAAAAAAAATAGAACATTCTTCTTCCAGAATTTGCCTGTTCAAATAGAACCTGCAAGCCAATGGCCACAATATTTGATTCCAAGCCTGCTCGCCCAGGGTCATCTGTTTGAAGAAGGTGTTGCACAAGGACCTCCTGTTTTTGTGATCAGGTGAAAAGCAACATGTGCCACAAGTCGTATCAGGAACGTGTTAGGTACTGCTTCATTTATTTAAGAAAGAAAATTAGCTTAGATTCAGCATGTTTGCCATAAATTATAGTTTCTGAGTAGATAAAATTAATTGAGGAGGTATATGTGAACTAAAATGCGTTCCCTAGGGACGCCTGGGTGGCTCAGTGGTTAAGCGTCTGACTTTGGCTCAGGTCGTGATCCTGGGATCCTGGGATCGAGTCCCATATCAAGCTCCCCTCAGGGAGCCTTCTTCTTCCTCTGCCTGTGTCTCTGCTTCTCTCTCTGTGTCTCTTGTGAATAAATAAATAAAATCTTAAAAATAAATAAAAAACGTTTCCAAGAAGTTCTCAAATTCTGTTTCTGACCTTTTAAAAAAGGAATATAGGGTTTGTATTAAGCCCTCCATCAGGAAAAGTAAAATAAAAATATTAACATCTGCTGTTGGTGTTGCTGTGGGAACACCTTTATTTTTATTTCATAGAGGAGTAAATAGTCACATAAAGTATTCATTAATAGCCAGGAAACAAATCAGACTTTCCCTTAGGCAGCCTTAACTAATGCACTCATCTTTATTAGGGAGGGTTTTAATTGAGCAATATTTCAAAAATCACAGCAAACTTAAATATATTTCTCTTTTCATTCTATCCTAATTTGGTACTCAAATCCATCATGATGGTTCATTTAGACCAATACATTATAGCTATTAATATTTGGATAAATCTTTTACACACTCAAAAGTCTTCCTCTTTATTGTCTTACTGAACTGCTTTGCAAGATTTTTTTTCTTTTGCTCTTAAATGTATCAGAATCATGAGAAATTAGAACAATAAGAATATACCTATAAATGTAAATACACAAAGATAATATATACATGAATATGCATATATAACACCTAAAAGACATAAAGATAATATATATACCATGTATATGTGTGTATGTATATGTATTTGTAAGGTTCTACAGGAGATAAATGTATAATAAGATATTCTGGTAAAATTATTTTTTAGCCACCTTAACTTTTAAAATTTTTTAAATTCTAATTTTTATTTTGAGGTACTGTAAAACTTGAGAAAAGTTGCAGTAAGCATGCCTGTTCGTATTACCATCGGTGTCAGTGTACTTACTTGCTCACATATTACACACCCAAAGCACCCATAGTGCCATCAAATCCTTGGCCCCGTCCCCTGAATGTAGTAACTGCACTGGCCAAATCCTTGACCCAGACCGAGGGAAGCGAAAAGGACCAGATTAACTTTTTTCATCATTTGAATTTTATTAAGGAATGCCAGAAGTTGCCAAATGAATCTTTTGCTCCAAGACAAGATTGTGCAACCCCCATTTCACCCATCCTTTCTTTTCCTGTAAAGTTCTAAGAAAGAATCCTCACCAGAATTTCATCCAGATTACCAGCTCTAGATTTTTTTTTTTTTTTTCAAAAGAAGCACCATGAAGTTTGTGAAGTTTTAAATGACAAATTCTATTTCTGGTCTTCTTTCACAATCAGTAACTGTAGCAAACACTGGAAGAAAAAAAAAAAACAATAACATGAGAAAAATATGAGAAAAATCAATTTTATCTCTGCAATTACAGGAAATAAACTCTATGGAATATTATTCTTGATTGGATTGGATCTGAATCATCAAATGAAAGACATTTTATCCATTTGGCTTATTCATAGAATGTCCTTTATTACATTATATAGTAAACTGGAAGATATTGGGTGAGTCATTTAACTACTCACCAAGGCTCATTTAGTAAAAGACCACCTCTGGTGCTCTATATGTTATGATAGAGGCTGAGAGAAGAAAATGTATTTTCTAGCTATTATCAATATTAGTCACAATGCCTTCTTTTGTTGTGCTAAGGAAGATATTTTGTATAAAAATCAAAGAAGCCAGTGACCTATGAGGTAAATGATTTGCCTAATGTCAGAGAAGCTGAGCAACAGAGGTAGATCAAACCAGTGGAACACATCACTTCCATAAATGCATATAATTGATAACAGGGTTCCTAATCCCCTTGGCACACAGGAAGACATTACTTATATGTCTTTTTTAGTGAAAAGGGATGTAAAGCTTTGTTTTTTGTTTTGTTTTGTTTTGTTTTTTTCTATCTCCCTACTTTGGTAGATGGGCACATTTGAATTAAATAGAATACCTTAGTATCCACAGAAACCTCCCAGGAATAATGGGAAAGGACTACCAAGATTAGTATGTTTTTTCGTGAATAGGGAGGAATGAAGTAAAGTGTTCAGCTACTCAGAAACTGTATCCTAAATGTAGGAAATCATGTTTGTCCCCAAATAAAGTCATATGATAAACACATGTGCTTGTAAAACAGCCCAGTCCAAACCACGTACTGAAGTGAAAAGAGAGTTGAAGATGTATTTTATTTGATGAGCCATATACAAATCTTAGTATATGTTCACAACCTCATTAAATAAATGCAGCTCCCTTGGAACAAACCAAACATGGTCACAAACTTCCTGAGCCTATTTTGGGAAACAGAACTGCTGGGCAAGTTAAGTTTCAGGCCACAGACCAACCACAAGAGCCACAAGTATGGCTGGGTGGATAAATTTGGAAACCCATAGTGCAGAGCCTGGGATATTCCTTGGAGGGGGTGGGGGGCAGATCAGTGAGCAGTTATTCAGGGAATTACCATATTTGTTCATATACGACGTATTTGAAAAGTGGAAGCTATTAAGTTGACACTGCTTCTTGTTCTATATCCTAATTTCACCTGTGGTTGAAAACTAATACTGTAAAATTTGGCTGGCTGGGTGGAACAAATAGATTTCAGCTCTGCAAATACACACACACACAGCAAACGGAAAATGTGTCTATTTCTAAATAGGATACTCATTTGTGACCTATTATTATAGGTCAAATATATTTTAACAGCCTGGCATTTTTTAAAGTTTCAGATGAGATTTTCTCCAAGTGTCCAAGGACCTCTGTGGTATATAGACATATTCTTGGGGATTCAAGTAGTCTCTTAATTTTTTCCAATGTTAGGTTTTCACTGCTCTGATAACCTTTAGAAACTTTCTACAGCATATTCTGGATCATCTGGAGAATCCCAAACTGCCATTTGATTTGTGCTTACAAACAAATTGATGCCACATGGTATTTCCAAAGGGGGAAAAATGGCTTTAATATATAAACCATGCATTCACCCTCCAAATGAAGGCCAAATGCTGTCATGATTTACTGTACAAAAGAAGTTTTCACAGCAGTTCCCAAAGGGCAAATCGGGGTGAACTGAATCATCACATAACACATGGTAATGTAGACCTCGCAGTCCCAGCCACAGGGAAGGCTGTAAAGGCAATTCTTTGTGCCAGGACCTCTGGCTTCCACTTCCATAGCATATTTGGAGCATGCTTGAAGGGTATAGGGAATTCAGAGATGGTCCCCAGGAGCAGCATCCTGTAGGACGTGTTTCGTAGAAGGCTTTTGTGGAGCACATGTAATGGGGGCATACAGAGAAGCTCACCTTTAAGCATAGTACAGAACTATGGAAGAGCAAATTTGGGCAAAAATAACTAAAATGAAAGAAATATCCTTGACAGAAGCTTTGTCATGCAAATTAGGCCTATTTAAAAAATTCAATGTGCAGCAATTATAGATTAAAAGGCTGAGAACTTTCTGGAAGCATGTATCCCATGCTATTACACTCAATGAAGTTTAAGCACAGTTGTAAGACAGGCTATAAATGTTGGTGAAACATGGTCCCTACCCTTAGGGTACTTACATTTTAAGGAAGAAGACAGTCTCCTAAAGAACTAATTTCAATATAATTTGGATGCTATGGTAGAAAGAGAATAGCCCTTTTCTAGCCTGATACAAAAGAAGAACCAAATAATCAGGAACCAAAGCAGGCTCCTATGGATGTGCATCAGAAAGAGAAGTAGAGTCACAGAATTTGAGAGATTAAAAAGAAGAGCTCAGACCCAAGGCCCACAGAAGAGGCACTGTCCTAATGAGAAAGGATTAGTTCTTCTGCTGGAAACACCAACACGCATTGTACAGAAGTAATATTTCGGGTCACTACACTTTCTTGGCACATTATACTTAATTCAGAGTCTGAGAGTCATCTTCTCAACTCATCCAGCTGTTCTTCTTTCAAAATCACAAAGTATACCAATAACACATTCTTCAAAAGTGGCAACAAACAATCCAAGCATCCAAGGGTATTTCTAGTTATTTCAAAGGGCATTGCAAAATCTAATAATTTTCACTCTTCAAAATTAAAAAAAAAATATATGTGTATGGGAGAATTATTTTTAATTCAAGATACACCTTATTATGTCTTTAAAAATGGACAAAAAGTGGTGCCTTCTAAAGTTACCTCAAGAATCAGAACAATTCAGATCAAAATTGTGCGAAACCTGTGACAGGTGTGTAGCTATTGGTATAGCCCAGATTGCCAGACATATCTCCAAGAAATACATTTCAGTTTTCATTCTCATTCAAGAGTAACTTATAAATAGTAAGGGCTAAAGAAAAGTCTTCTGTCTCTGTTGCTTTAAGGTCAATGCCACAAATCAGCCTGGAAAGCCAAAATCCAAAGGGTCCAAAGAGCCCCTCATAGTTTGGATGCTTATGGCTTTCAGCTGAAAGCCTACAGATCACAAAAGCAAGTTGCAACGCAAAATCGAAAAGGTTGCAAGCTTCAAAGTGAATTCTAAGAAATGAGATCTTGAACTGAAAACTCTAGAAATCCGATGAAGTTCAATAGCTAAGTATCTGACATCAATTTCAATAAATTGGAAACTGTGAACTTACTTACAATAGTAACTATTCTCCTCCCCAGCCCAACCCAAACTCCTGGGATTCTCTTGTTAATTTAGACACAGAGAATCATGTGATAAAATCCCAGAAAAGATAAATGTGTAGCATAAAAAGATCAGCAGTTTATGTTGGTGTCGGGGAAGAATTTTGCCTTCTGGATGGTTATCCAAACCAAATTCTGGACCCTTGGAGAATGTTTTGCTTTATTTATTGTTCTGCAATATTGCCTGCCTTTTTCCAGTGTTTTTTGTACTTAGGAAATATTTTGTGCATGTCCCTTTTTTGCAGCACAGCTGCTGATTTCGGTGAAAAATGGATGGTGGGGTATTTATTCATGTATATATTTTTCTTTTCATTTTGCATTCTTTAACAATAAAAACCTTATAACTTCATTCCCCCAGGTAGTGATAGAAGTCAGGCAGAAATTATTTAAAGGAAAAGAAATGAGATTAATATTTCAGTTTGAATGGCAAAAACAGAGGGAACCTAGGCAGTATAAAAGGGGTCATGAATTCACAGGCAAGATTATCTGTAGTGTTTTATCTTCATAAACATAACTGAAAAAATAATTTAGAATTCAGTTTTAATTTGAAATAAATATGTAACTTACTAAAACTAAATTGCTTAAAACAATATTAAAAATTATCCATTAGATATTTTTACTTTCTTTGTCTTTTAGTCCATCTTACCTCTTTCTTGGAATCTCATTCTGTAAGCATGTTTTATTAATGATCTATTAATAAGCATTCACTTAAAACATGACTGATTAAAAAGTAGACCTGATTTTAAGTAAGTGTTCTGAAAATGTTTCATTTATTGAATTCATTGAGGTTTAAGTTCCCATTTGTATAGCTAGAGGGTAAATTACAGATACTCATGCTTGTTTTATCATTATAATGAAAGCATTACTCATATTTGCAACACTAATTAAAATTCTGCTCTGACCCCTATAAATTCAGCCTCTCCTTCAAATAGATTATTTTCAAATCTTTATATAAACTTTACTATATATGGGTATGATAATGAAAGTATCCATCTTTAATAGAACATAATCAAGGTTAAGAGAAAGTAAAAATTAGGTTCAGACTTTTTAATACTGCAGGGTACATTTTTAGTACCCTACAGAGAGAATTAGTCACACGACTCCCATTAACTTTAATGGAACCTGTATGGGCAAATTGTATGCTGACATTCTTAGGAAGTTAAACATCAGTAGAGTTCACTAGTTTCATTTTTCCTCTTTGGAAGTTTAGTTTTGACTACTTTTATTTTCTAATGGTCTAAAGGGAAGACAATTTGATAAAAATGATTAACATAGATGGTTTTCCAAGTTTCAGAAGCCCACATTTTTGTACATTTGCCCAAAAGTTAGAAATCTGCAAACAATGCTTACTAGCATTTGAGACTCAATTAGCAAGTAAATTCCACTAACTGAAGAACATAGTTTTTAATATGAACATCATAGTGTTCTTTAAATGAGAATATATAGCACTTGTTTCCCCTAGTGCTTAGTCATTTTTCACATTCCTCTTTGCAATTACAGTAGGAAAATCAAAGAGTTTACAAACATTTTCAATAAATATTAAAATTTATTTTACCTTTATATCAACCTAGTAAGTGTTTATGTTTGAAACGAAATATATTTGGAATCTTATATATTGGTCTATTAAAATATTGTTTACAGTACTTAGATGCTCTTGCAAAAGAAATATATGGACAATTAAAAATTAAAACATCATCATAGAGGGCAAAAGGAACCTAACTCTTTTTCACCACTTTCAGTAATATCTTTCCACAATTATAAATTCAATCACCTGACCATTCAGTGAAGTTATGATCAGTTAACTTATTATGATTAGTTATGATCATTCAAAAGCATTTAGTATAATATTGAATTTACATTCATCACACAGAATACAAAAAGAGATAAAAGAAGATTCCTCTAATGTGAACTCATGCAAGATGTTCAAAGTACCACTAAATTTGGAAACAACTAGGTATCTCTTAATGTTCTCTTTTCTCTCTCTAATAGATTTGCCTAAATTTAGAAATTTGTAGAAATTCATCATTTAAAACATTTACTTAAATTTTTTTTTAAAGAAACCTCAGTGTGAACTTAAGAGAATCTTTCATTTTTACCTTACTTAGGCATCTAAATAACCAACACTAGATTCATCAGACCAAAAACATGGTTTAATCAGGAGCAACAAGCAGACATTAAAAAGAGTATTGATAATTAATAACATAAATAATTTCATCTTGGATAAATGTTCCATAAACAAAAATAAATGTTGGTCAAATGAAATCCATTACATAATTGAAGTTTCCTGTAAAAGCATGAGTTGGTTATCATGTGGACCTTTGAATCTCGCATGCCATCAATGAATATTAGTTCTGCAAAAAACATTAGCCATTTAGTCTATACCATTATTTGTTTTCTACTTAAGTAGGCTCAAAGCCCAACTTAGGGCTCAAACTCATGATCCCAAGATCAAGAGTAACATGCTTTACCCACTGACCCAGCCAGGCACATTATGGCTATGGCACAATATTAAAAGTGAAAAAAATGAGCCTCCAACAGGTGATTATCCTAAGGTCTTCTAGCTACTTAGTTGCAAGCAAAATAAGAATCAAAATCTCTTGACTCCTCATTCATTGAATATTTTATTGAGCACCAACAATAGCCATTAGGAAAAGGATTAAAGTGATGAACAAAACATATAAGATCTTTGCCATCTTGGATTAGACATTCCAAATAAAGAGATAAAACAAAGAAGGAAATAAGTAAAGCAAAAAGATAACTTCAGATTGGGTGCACACTCAAAAGTATTTGATGTAACTTTTACCAATTAAGATTGCACCTATTTGAGAGTATTTCTCTTCTCAACTCTTGATATTTCTTTCCTCTTTTCGAAGCTAAGAATAAGGGAGATTTATTAGTGATCTGCCTTTCATCCATCTTATTGGCCAATTCTTTCAAAAGACACACATATTCATGAAACACATCAATATTTGACATGCTTCATCACACTCATATTATGTTTGTCAGCTGTCAAAGATGTCCACTTTTATTAGAGTTTTCCAGTATCTGACTCCTGCAGTTCTTGGATTTTTGAGTTTGTCCCCTTGTGTCATAGAAGAAGTTCAAAGACTGAAAACCTAAGACCATGTGCTAAAAAATAGTTTCAGAAAGGTGTATGGGTAAAGATTCTCTTTTAAAGTAAAATGGTTGTCCCTCCATGATTATTTCTCATTCCACGAGATTTTTCTGTATAGAGAACAAAAGAGAGCTTGAAAGATGAGGTGGGGTGTGAATCTGGCTGCTTGTAATTCTATGAAATTATACTGACTGTCTTGTCTTCAATGTCAGACAGTAAAACTGCTTCCTTTAACTAGCAAAAGAGATGCTCAGTGCTTTTGTCTTTCATTTTTTCTTAATGCATAATTTATGTATGGCCCATTTATTAATAACCATGAAGTGTTGTACCTGGAAATCTGCTCACAAAAGAACAGGATATACAGAATTAAAATGAACATTTCATAAGGTAGATATTATCTTTATATTAAAAAGAAAACTTGTCCTAGTTAATTCTGAGAATGTTGGATAAAATCCAACAGAAATTATTCAATTATTAATATAACCATATTTATCAAATTAAACAAGAATTCCAACTATATCCTGGTTACTGATAAATCTCAAGGGGAATAAGACATTTTTTATAATGACATATTCTACCTAGAAGAGGAAATATTTCAATAAAGCACCATTTCTGGCAGTTCCTTGAAGGCAAAGAAAGTTTATTATTCATCTTGTATGTATTTTCCTTGCCTAACCTAATGGAATTACATTGTAATGATGACAAAATCTAATATTTATGAAATAATTAGTATTTGTGAAGTGACGATCTTCTAAAATAGGTGCTATTATCATGTCGTGTTACCAATGAAGAGAGTTTAAAATATTTTGCCCAATGATACTGTTAATGAGAGGAACAGCTGGGATTTGAACTCAAATACCTGACTCCAGAACCCACCTTCTTAACCGTTAACTCCACTATTTTCTATAGCTTGTTTAGAGAGGAAATTAAGAAATACATTTAAGTTGAAATCCTGATAGATTTAGCCTTCCTGATATAAGCCATAAAGAAGACAAACTTCTGGATAAATGTCAGAAGAGTATAAAGTAAAACCTTTGTTTAGTTCACTGAATGACTCTATGTATTCCAAATATTCTAGGACTTATAGAAGTCTAGAGCCGAGAAAGGATTTTAGTAATCATTCCAGTCCAACCCCTTCCATTTTCAGAGTTCGATACAATCCCTTCTGCGACCAGAGATGTGGTAACTCAGGTCACTGAGTACCATGCAACTTGCTAACAGCAAAGCCAAATTTCCTAGTTTCCAAGTAAAAATGATTGAATTACATCTTAACTTTTCTATTTTTGTTTATGCATTTATTTGAAAATGAATTATACCTAAACTATTGATTTACAAAATATGGCAGACTGGCTCTTAAAGGCTGCTTTAAGAGCAGCTATTCATCCCTGCTTCCTAGTGTCCATGACCTTATGTGATCTCTTTTCCCTAAGTGTGGATGAGATCTGTGACTTACTCTTAATCAACAGAATATGATATCTTAATTTGAGTGTTCAATGAAAATGCTAGCCTGTTTATTTTTAATGTGACTATCCATAAAATTAAGATACACTGGAGCTATTTCTATAGTTTTCATTTGTCATTGACTGTAACATTACTAGGATCATAGGCAAATGAAGTTAAGTTTAAATTACAGTAGCCATTAAAACCATTTTAAATTTAAAACATAGGGTCTTCATTTTGTATCCTTAAAAGGAATTTGCAAAACTGTTTGGTTTCCAGGCATATAACATTTCTGGCATCATGGCTAATGAAAAAGATCTTACCTATATTAAAAATTTTTTTTAATTATCCTGTTTCCTTCATTTTTCAGATGAAATATTTATGTGCAGAAAGGGACCAATTCAAGGACAAGAAAATGGTCAGGAACAGAATAGCACTAGCAATCTATTTTCCTGAATTTTACTAATAAACCAAGACCTCTAATTTCTTGGGCATTTATCAAACGTTAGTAATGGAAACAGTCACAAAGTAGAACATGCCATTTATATGTTCCTATCTTATCTTAAAATACAAGGACCTAAATATGAGAAGTCTTATTTTCCATATATAGATTTATGCAGCCTGATGCACCAGGGATACCAACAAGGAAAGGCTAATAAAAGGAAATTGGAAGCAGTCATTTTCCAAAAGAAAGGGACAAATCTCAAGAAATCACGGTTGCAGAGGTGCAGGTATACAGCATGTCAACATATAAAATAATTTTTGAAAACTAATTTATTAATAATAGCTAGTAGGATTCATTGTGTTTATTGAATCTGAATCCTTACTTTCGGTACTCTTGAAACTACATAGTCACCATTCATCATTCTAACCACACATAATGAAAGCCAGAATATTAAAAATAATAATATTTGGAGAAAAAAAATGTAGAAATTCAAAATTTTAAAATTATTATAGATTATTAACACATGAAACAGTGAAGAATTTATTTCTGGAGATCATAAATTATGTATCAATTTAGCAATTTATAACCTCTCTAGATGTTATGTGTACTATATTAGATGAAAAAGTAGAACTATAAGAACTTAAAATAATTTTAGAAAGCCCAACAGAACCAAATGCTGTCTTACTCTAATTATTCACATTTAAAACTGAAAATCTACATTTTAGACTTGCTTTTTTCCCATTCCAGAATGCAATATTGAATTTTTCTTATTCTAATTTAGGCAGAAGAGTTAGAGTGTATAGAAAATGGAACATGTTTTTTTCATCTTTGTCAGAGATAGGTACCAGGGAGTGGAAGGGCCGAAGGAGAGGGCGAGCTCCCTCCTTAAGCACACTCCACACCTAGTGCAGAGCCCCAAGGCAGGGACGTGGGTAATTGGGTGGTGTGGGGGGAGGGGGCAATCTCACAAACCAGAGATTACGACCTGAGCCCAAGTCAATAGTCAAATGCTTAAGCCACTGAGCCAACCAGGGGCCTGGGAACATAAGTTTTTTAAAGATAACTTTTGGGATACAAAAGCAATCAGAAAAATGGAAAATAATATTTTGCCAACAGTACCCTAAAAGACCTGAATAACCAATTTCAGAGGTAACACTGGGGCATCAGTTAAAATAAGAAAGCTTTTAGCAACTTCTATTGACTGGAGTGTATGAACTTTGCAACTCTTTAGAACCACATGGTTTTCATATTCAGTATGCCTGCATGCATATATGTGTATAGATAATTGCTATGCCTTGTACCAAGGATATGAACTGTGTAAAATTACTGAAGGAAGTTGTAAATGATGTATGAAATGAGAAATCTTTGCCCACTGGCAGTACATAGATAGAACAGAGATAGTGACGTGCGATCTCTTCTCTATCATTTGTCATAGTATTCATCTTATAAAAGGCAGAACATATCAATAAACCTGAGTGTCAAACATGCATACTAAACAATATATACTAGTTCTCTTTTTTTAGGTCTACCTTCTTTCTTGCAAACCAGTCTACAAAAACCTTTGTGCCCAAAGTAAATGTAAAAAACTTCACTATTAATGATTTCAATTGCCTATCCCAAAACATTAAATGCAGAAATTCTAAATAGGACTAAGTGAATGTGTTTTATACCGATACTTTGTATTGCTGAGATTTTAGACTTGCCATCTAAGGTAAATTTTTTTATGAGACATTTAGAGAAGCTTTATCTACAAAGTCTAATATGCAACCATTAGGAAACATCTGAGGGTAGCATTGACAGTTTCATCGTGCATCCCAGTGTATGAAAAATTTTAGATTTCACCCTATATCATTGACCAGTGAAGTAAATGGAACAGCACCTTTCTCCTAAATTAGTTTTAATGTAAAATTCTTGTGGCTAACTCCCCAATCCCACTGACCAATCCCCAAATAGAAAATTTGATCAGGCAATTATGGTAATTAAACTTAGGTACATTCAATGCCACTTCATCACAAAATGTTATAGTACCAGGAAAACAAATCTGAGAACAGAAATAAAACAAAATAGAAAAAAATAAAAAACTTTGCAAGTTGGCATATATTTTAAATTACAGAATTTAAGGTTAGAAATGAAAACAGAACAAGTGAAGTAAAGCTGTACCTATGTACAAAAATAAAGCCAATATGATCAAGTAAGTTTGTGAAAGCATAAAACAAAGTATCTTTTTGGTGTTCAAGAAGTTGACAGCTTACTAATGTAGAGCCCAAAATAAGATGTTTTTCAGTGACAGCTGAATTTTATTTTTTATGTATACAGAAGGAAATTTCAATACTCATTAAACTGCACTTTTCCAAAACTGGAATGTGTTCCTTCATGCGCCAGTTATGATTTTATTAAAATATTAATATAATTAAAAAATTAAAAAATATGCTCTGGCATTTGACATTTTTTTTTGCAGATGCTACTGATAATTCTCTCTAAAAATTGTAAAACAAATATTTTCTTACCAATTGAGTTCATCTCTTCTTGGAATCACAACTGATTTTTCTTTTGCTTGATGAAGTTAGAAGTGAAGTATCTGATTTTGTTTCCAATCAGTAGACCACACAGATGAATGAATTTTGTTTTGCATATGAGTCACATAAAAATGATGGTATCGTTTTGTTGCTGTGAATAGAGTCAAAAGAGCATAAGACCAAACAATATCTGTCTTTGGTTTATTTTGTAAGTGGAATGTAAATATTGTCTTGTTCTAACAAACACATAAACAGCAGAAATTAATTTTAAATTTTTCAATCCAAAAAAAAGCTTTCAAATGTTGATTCTATATTTAAACTATATTTAGAAACTATATACATTTTCACCACCACCTTTAAGGTTAATATACAGAGATACTTTTTTGCTTGTTTCTTGTTTTCTTTCTCTTCGTTTCATTGCATTTGCTCTGTTTTGGTTTGTGGTGCTTTCCTCACTGAAGTTCTACTACCCACTCAGGTCCTTGTCCAAGACCCAGTTCTTGTTACTTTTATTAGCTCATAGAAATTTTCTCAGTTGTTCTATTCACCTTCTTTCTAAGTATTGATTGATATCTACTGAAACTGTAGAACCAAGATTTTAGCAACTGACTGCTTTGCATTTCCTCTCCCATGGTATTTTCATTTTTCATTGTTTATGTGATCAAAAACACAAAAGCTGGGAAAATTCTGAGAGTACCAGCTGGGTGGACAATTAAGGAAACACTTGCTGAAGTCCATACATCAGATAATTAACCCTGCCATCCATACAGAGATGCTGTCAAACAGAGTCAGCAACCACATATTTTGTTTCCCACGAAAAATAAAACATCTCCACTCCACCCACCCACCCCCACCACAACACTGAGATTAATTTATATGAGGGAAATGGGAAAAAGTCCGTGAGGCAAGGAAAATAGGGCTCACTTCTGATATCGATCAGATCCTCTGGGTTAAAACAATCAGTAAAATCTCTCTAGTATGATTTTATTTGCTCCTAGGTAGAGGCAAGTGTTCAAAGATGATTATAGGAGTCATGTCATCAGATTATACATTTTTATTTCTTTTTGTGTTTATATAAAAGCATCTCAAAATCTGCATAGGATTTTATGCAATTCATAACACACCCACATGGGTTCTCTAGATCAGAGATCTCCTCTGTCAGGAAGTATACGACTTTAGTGAGAATATTAAGTAGAAGTCAAAATGCACCACAATTTTCCCTTTAACTAAAAATTCCATCAACAATTGTCTCTTAGTGAAAATTTTGCAGGTTACCTTTGGTTAATCAGAGGAATAGAAAACATCTGTCAAGTCCTTTTGTTGGTTCAAAGTATCTTTCTGCTCTCTTACCACCTACTCCTGAATTTTCTTCTGGTAGCTGTACTTCCTGCTAATCATTTTCCCTAATGCCTCTCTGGAGATATTTATTCAGCTGATATCTAAATTTGATGCTGGAGTTAGTTTGCATCAAAAAAGCTACGTTTGTTAAAGGTGTAAATAAATAAATACCAAAATAAATAAATAAAGCAAATGACCTATAACTATAAATAGAGCTTACCCCACACTTCCTTTTGAATGACATTATTAATGCTGAGGAATTGTGCTTTTGTTAAACTTAGTTATATGTGGTCCCTAAAATTGGGAAAGCACAGTCCTTTAGTTTTTTTATGATGCATTGATTCATGAAAATTCATAGTTTTGTAAACACTATCCCTTTTGCCAGAATATAATCAGAAATTGCATGATGGATTATTTTATGATTCACACACTTTTGTTTAATCTTCATACTAAAAGGTAATTCAACTGTATTCATGGACCACTTAATTTAACCAATTTTATTATAAGTATGAAGCCAATTATTCCTATCTATTGAAAATGTTGTTAACTTGTTTTTCTTTTTTTTTTTTAAAAAAAAAAAAGGTCACATCTGGAATCCCTGGGTGGCTCAGTGGTTTAGCGCCTGCCTTTGGCCCAGGCCGTGATCCTGGAGTCCCGGGATCGAGTCCCACATCAGGCTCCCTGCATGGAGCCTGCTTCTCCCTCAGCCTATGTCTCTGCCTCTCTCTCTCCTCTGTGTCTCTCATGAATAAATAAATAAAATCTTAAAAAAAAAAGTCACATCTGCCATGAAGACACTATGAAAAATTTTCCATGCTTGATAAATACTGATATGTAACTATACATAGTGAATTATAAAATAATGAAATAGGAAATAGGAATTTTGGCTATTGGAGAGAATTTTTTTTCAGCCTAGTCAATTGCAAATAACCTGTCTGTCAAAGTAAAGAAATGCAGCACTCCTTTATAAGTTAATTTCTTTGTTTTTTGTCCAGATAAGTTTCTCTAAAAATTATCAGCATTTTGATAATTTCTCTTTTGTTGTTTAATAAGAGTGTTCAAAAAAATGTCTTGATGTCTTAAGCAGTTAGTTCTGTAAGTTCTTATAAATTCTTGTGAAATATGAGCTGGCTTCATTTTGAATCCATTCTAGAAAGCTGAGCTTATATTTTGCAATAACATAGGCACCTACCATGCCAAAACCAAGCAAAACGGAATTTAAGTTACAAAATATTATCTTTCTGGAATTTAAATTTTCTTTGCCTAATATGCTAAGTTCTGGTAGTTTTAATTTTGATAATACTAGGAAAAATAAGCTTACCACAAGAGGAAGAAAATTAAATGAGTAACTTTAAAAAATCACCATTGAAGCACATAAACATGGAATAAAATAAAATTCCATGGTAATTAAAATAAAAGCTGTACCATCTACCTATAATATGTTTGCTGTTTGGGAAATATGCTTTTAAATGCAAATTTGGTATCCATGAGATCTTGTGTAGTCAATGATTCATTTGTATATAAAATTGAGTAATAATTAAATTAATGACATGTAAAGCACTCTTTGCAAGCATCCTAGTAAACTGAACTACCTCAACTTACATTCTACAACAATGTGGACTCCTATCTCATTTGAGTGCTGCAACAAGTATATTTGCACCAAATGCAGAACTGATTTAGGTCCCAAATTCTAACTCAAAATTTTGCTTTAATTTTGAAGACTACATAAATATAGAATGTGGACTATGCTTTCTAGCTAACAACATAGTAAACAACATTCTACTTTGAGTTACTTCAAGTTTCAAAGTTAAATCATGTCTTACTAATCTCAATAACAAGTTTATTAGTATAGTAGAGTAATGATATATTCATTTTAAGTCCATACTTAATTTTTTATTGTTGTTATTAAAATACATTTGCTTTTACTCAAAGTCTTTTTTTGGCCTTTTTTTCTTTTTGAATTCTTTCTCATTGATTTTCAATTATCCGTTATTTTCAACCCTTAACAAATTAGTGTCTTTCCCTAATCTTCTACCATCTATATTTTTCCATTTTAACACCAGATTTTCAGTCTATGGCATTCTGTTTTGTCTTTGAAATTATAATAGGGATTCAGATTCAACCATTTGTTGATTCAACAAAAATTTCTTGACCATTCTGTTAGATAGTCTTTTTGCCCCTTCAGATCCAATATCTATCCTTGTCTACTCTCTTGTTGCCCCAGAAGGCTAGTCTTTATGATCTGAATCATTTGAGCTCCAATCTGTCAGACTTACGATTGTATTTATGTAATGGTACTGGCATGAAGTAAAAGCTTGTAGTTGCTGCTTACTCTACCTGAACCAGGTATCTTATAGGGTAACCCTCTCCTGTAGGTAGAACTCTTTCCATGTTCTAGTAACTCCTGACTCCACTTCCTCTTTCTGACCTAAGTAACCACACCCTTCTTGGAGGTATCTCTTAAACCTGTCTGTATTTTGTAAATGAGTTCTTCAGTACATTTCATGAATTGTTCTATTGGATGTGTCATCTATTTCCTGATAGATCTAATCTCCTAGTGTGTGCCTGAAATCAGTCTTTTCTATATATTTGTGGATCTTATGAATAAATTAATCATATAACCCATATTTTATGCATAAAGAAACAAAAACTCAAAAGGTTCAATCAAACTTTCCCAGACATTTGGCTAATATAGAGTATAGTCAAAAATTTAATCATACTATCCTACTCAAAGTCTAGCATTCTATTTCCTGTGGTTTAGTTTTCTCCTACTCCCTCCTAAATGTATTTCCATTGGTAACATCCATCAATGATCATTTACTGAGAACCTATAGTACATTGTAATGTACTGAAACTATATGAGGCTAAATTCATAGGTATATAGGAACAATAGGCATGCACCTGACTAGTGATCTTTTTGGACAAGAATTTCCAGCTATGAACACTAGAAAGGAGTAACATTTTTTCAATGTCAATATCAACATTGAATCTAAGAACTGTCTCCTTATGGGTCTTTGACAGCGTCAGAATTAGAACTCTTTTTATTTTTCCTTGTTGACATATTAAATAGATAGTCAGACTAATGGATTGACAGACAAGGTAAGACAACAGACTATGAACAGACCTGGGAGGGTTAAGATGCACCTGACCTAGATTCAAATGCTAACCATCGAGAGAGCACCAGTTTATCCAAAACTCAGTCAGTCATTGGCAATACTAGCAGGTGGAATCTAATGAAGGAATACAGATACTGGTGTTTAATGGAGCTATAGAGATCAGTTGGAAAGTTGTTCACAGACAGTAAAACTAAATTCTGAGGGAGATGGGAAATAAGAGTACTAATAAAAATTAGGTAGGATTCCAGAATGTTATATACTCTTCAGACTTGTTCTGAGGAATAAATAAAATTATAAATGTAAAATGTGCAATCCAGTGCTTGGCACAAAGTATATGTATGGTATAACAAATGACATGGAGAAAACTACCAATAATCATGCCTAAAACAAGATGAACTCAAGATGGGGGTTGAGTCTAAGAGTCTAAGAGATCTTAACTGGGATAAAGAGAAAATGCAGAATCAAGGCATGAACGAATATGGCTCAAATATAAACACCTACCTGCAAACATATGGCCCCCACACAACATTGCAACAGAGAAAGGGTGCCTGCTAACAACTCTTCCACAGGCTTCTCTCCACAGACACCCTGAGTCTCTTGGAATATTTGAAGTTCTAAATACATGATACAGATTAGAACTATTTTCCCCACATCTGACCAGTGACCCAGAATTAACAGTTCCTTCCTAATCAACACCCTTATTTTGAAATCTCAGGTGTTAGGAAATCTGACAAATTATTATTGGTCATGAGATAAAGGGACTTTGAGGTTTAATGTCTTCTCAAGATGTTTGTTAAACTAAGTAATCTATAATTGGTTAAATATTTTAGTGTTTGGGGGAACTACTCCCATGCTTTATAACATTTACGTGTAACCATTAGCAACACAGAGATGGTAAGTTTTGCTGTGTTTGTGGAAGGTTCTTGCTTCTTAGAGCCTTATGAGAGAAAAGGCTCTCTCATAGTGTTTGAGAGATTATGCTTCCATCCATGCCTCTGCAGGGATAAGCTCTCTTTCTTGCTCTGAGCAAGAAAATTCAGTTGTGTTCAAACAAATTATAAAGTTATCTATATTATCTGTTATTCGATTTTTCTAAATTAATTTGTACATTTAATATAACTCTTAATCTTAACCCTAGTTTTTCTTGGAGTATGAGAGAAATCGGTAGCAAAAATTAATTTAGAAAAAACAAAGGGAATATTTTAAGATATATGAAAAGGGAAGTAATATGTATACACAAACATATAAACTATTACAATTCATTAAGATTAAAGCAAGTCTAATTAAAGCAATGTGTATTTGAGACTGATGCACAAACTTTTAGACAGATGTGCAAATTAAAAGAATAAAGTAACAAATTCAAAAATAACACTAAAGGAGTACCTAGGTGGCTCAGTGGGTTAAAAATATGCCTTGGGCTCAGGTCAGGATCAGAGCACCATATGGAGATCCCGCCTCCTGTTGGGCTCCCTGCTCAGCGGGGAGTCTGCTTCTCCTTCTCCCTCTGCCCCTCCCCCTCCTCCTGTGCCTGCACTCTCTTGCTCTCAAATGAATGAATAAAAAAAAATCTTTAAAAAAAGAATAATGCTATACACATATTCTATATACCTATAATTGATATATGTTTATTTGCCTATGAATATACATATATAATTAAAGGGAACATCATATAAATTTAAAAAATGGTGTTGGGGCCATTAATTAGCATTTGAAAAAAATGTATGCCAATATAACAAACAATACTCTATAAATTCTAATTTAAAATGTTCAATTAGAAACTTCAGCACACTATTCAAACAACTGCAAACCTAAACAAAAATATGTTAACATTTATTTAACTCTAGAGAGCTAAAAACTTTTAAAATTTGAAATTGTAATAAAATCACTAATAAAAATATTAACAAATTTGGCCATTAAAACTGCTGAAGAGTAAACAGCATAAAATAAAAAGAACAGAGCCAAAGGAGAATATTTGTATCAAATGTTAATATTTTTTAAGATTTTATTTATTTATTCATGAGAGACACAGGCAGAGAGAGAGAGGCAGAGACACAGGCAGAGGGACAGGCAGAGGGATAAGCAGGCTCCCTGTGAGGATCCTGATGCGGAACTCGATCCCAGGACCTCAGGATCGTGACCTGACCCAAAGGCAGATGCTCAACCACTGAGCCACCCAGGAGCCCCTCAAATGTTAATGTTATATAAAGAATTCTTATTAAGGAAAGAAAATGAGAAATAGAGACAAAGGATGTTATGTAGAAATCAAGCAAAATGAAATATTTTTTAGAAATTAGAAAACAAACAGGGAAAAATAATCATGGTATTTTCTAGTAAAAAAATGCAAATTAAAATATCATGGAGTATTTTTTGTTTCATGATTTAATAAGTATCTTTTTGTCTTATGTTGACTCAATGCTAGTGTTATTGATATTCTTGGTACCTGTTTAAGTTGCTAAAAATCATCCAGAGGAAAAACTAGAAATAGATTTCAAAACTATAAAACATTCATTTTTAATTCAAAATCAAATTTCTTGAAACATAAAGTAAGCATACAGGTTTACTGATTCTAAAATACAACATGATTGTTAGAGAAAAACTTGGGTGCTTGGGTTGCTTAGACTCTTGGTTTCATGATCTCAGGGTGGTGACATGGAACCTGAGCCCCAGCCCCAAGCCAGGCAGCCCCCAGCCCAGTGAAGAGTCTGTCTCCCCTCTCCCTCTATCCCTCCCCCAGTGTACAAATGTTCTCTAAATTAATCAATCACTCTTAAAGCTTTAAAAAGCAGAGAATAAAAATTCAAAAAAAAAAAAGCTAGTAATCATTCATAACCACGCATACAGAATTAACCACAGATAAAATTTTGGTAAAATTTTCCTGATCTTTTTGCACATATACAAAATTTTACGTTGTTGACCTCTTAATATATGAATGTGTGTATATAATACAGCTTTTGCTTTGTCTTTTCATTTACATCATTCAAAAATGTTGGCAGGAATCATTTTAATGTTATATAGTCCTCTACTGTATATCCATGCCATGATTTATTTCACCATTTCTTTATTATTGGACATTGAGGCAATCTTTAAATTTCTACTGTTTAAATAATAATGCTTTCAGTAATAGCAAAAGTTCAGGAACAATCTAAAAGTTTAAGAGCATGAATGGTTAAGATAGAATACACATAAACTACAAATATTAATAAAAAGTCTGCAGTACAATGGAAATATGATTATGATGCAATGTCTACACTTCAAATTGTAATTCAGTTTAGCTCTTCTAAGAAACTTTGCTTGGTACATCGCATTGTACCAGCGTTAAACGTTCGTCTCACTTCTACTTAATAGGTAGGAATTGCAGGCTTGTCCCGCTCTGTACCCCCAATTCTACAGTGCCTCTGTTTCAGGCACCCCGTGGGCACCCAGGATATGTTAATTATTTGACTGACTGAGTAAATCTGCTAATGAAAAGGCTAAATAAGATTAACAAAGCTTTGCTCATGTTCTTTTTTCTTCCAGTTGGTTGTTTTCCTTTCTGTTGTTAGCATGTGCGCATACTTTAATCTTGGGCTTTGGGGCTAGGAACAAGTGATTTTCAATAGATTTGGAAAATATCCCACCTTAATTCTATCCTGAGGTTACATTTAAAGAGCAACAGTTCCGTGTGAAGATGTCAGCACTACAGATTTATTTGCTTCCTTTTGCCTTGGCATACAGAATTTCAGAGGGTGTGAAGCTCCAGAACCAACATTTCCATCAGATGACACCTGTGATAACAGATGGCAGTCAGTCATGCTTTTAACATTAATACCGAATTAGAATAGAAAATAATGCCTAATCGTTCTCAGAGAATTTACTAAAGACAGCTTATAGACTATGAAAATTGGGTTGAATTTCAACAATAATAAACTAGTATGAGATTTTCTTTTTGTCTTGAGCAGTTAGAAAGTCCTGAGTAATGATATATTGTGAAGTTAGACAGGAAGCCTCAATTTATTTTTCATCAGGTTCATTTCATTCACAAATGAGATATGGTAGAAAATTGAAAAGTGCTCATTCTCTCTTTGTTTCATCCAAGTGTCCAGCACTTGGCTATATGGTGCCCAATTCATATACAATTTTGCAGCCCAAATCATCCTAAACATCCTGGCTGATCTGAACTGTGCAAACAGTCCAGCAAGGCATCTCTACTTGGCTTGTAACTGTCAACAGAAGGGGAACCTTGTGGTCACACACGAGGGCACAAGTCACCCAACTCAAAGGACAAGGAAAAGATAGGATGTTTGTTATTTCTGTCAATGTTAAAGGGAAAGATTTCTGCTTTTTTCTTTTTCTAAAATTATGTACAGCACGGTCCAGCAGACTTCGAAAGAATGCAGAAAACTTGAAAAAAAACGTGGAAAACTTATCATAAATACTACTTCTTATTTGGAAGAGATTTTGCTATTTATAAACGATTTCAGTTTCTATGACAATATTATAGAAGTCTTCCATGTCAGCTTATGCATGTACATAATTGTTTCTTCAGGGAAATAGTATCTTCACTTTAGGGTGAGAGAAGAAAACACTATTTCTCTTCCTACAAATAAGGCAATGAGAGCTGGAATAAAAGAGGACTTTTTTGTTTTGTTTTCTCATTCATGAACCCACACATGTGTATACACACACACACACACACACATACACAATAGTGACAGATGCAGAGCCTTCAAAGGTTCGAAAAAAGCAAGGCATTCTCAGTAGTCCGCAACATAAATTAAATGACCGACTTTGCACTCTCAAACTAGTTTCATGGAATTACTATTTCCCCTACTGCTCTTACATCATAATTTTGGTCAATAAATATCCCATTGGACTGTAGGTTTCTTAAATATAGAGACAGTATCTCATTCACCATGGCAGCCATAGCACAGTTCAAATCTGTGAATCCCATGCCAACTATGAAACACAAATTCTACTTAATTTTACATTTCGTTTATAGACTATTTCTACCACATATAAAACCAAATTATTAAAGTTTAATGTTTATGACCTTAATAAGCTTGTACAATCATAACATTCTGAATTACATCTCTGTTTTTAAAGATTTTTCTCTCCAATTTGAGTGTACTTTGATTCTTGAGAGAATCCTCAAGATAAAAGTTACTGATTTGAAATATCATCCATTAGTGTAATATACCAAAAGCAGAACTTTTCAAATAGCAAGCCAATATATACTTAGAGACATTAAAATATCTTATATATTAATCATGGTAAGGAATGGTTGCTAAGTATTTACACAGTGCCAGGTCTTGTGTTATTTCACAGAATACTTAAAAACCATCTCTTGAGGTGTCTTTCTCTATTATTATAATATGCACCTTATACAAAAGGAAAACTTTTGAAAAGGTTAATAACTGGCCTAGGGTCATAACACCATATCAACTGGAGCTAGAATTCAAACTCCTTTTTCACTGAGTCTAATGCTTCCACTCTATGTACTTTGCTGTATTGTTTGCTTAATAATAATTGTTTTCCTCTCTGACATTCTCTGTTTCCACCATTAGAGGTGCCAGCAAACTACATAGGCCCAATTCTAGTCTTCATAGCACCCTAGGGAAACAAAACAAAGTAATTTTTAACTTATTCAATCTGAATGACTGATGTTGGGATCAAAGACCTATGGCTTCTTTAAATAAGATTTTAATCAAAGCAAATATGCATTTATTCCGTTAACGCAGAAAGAACCCCTACTATCTGTGAAGCATTCTCCATACATGAATAAATTCCATAGTTTTTTATTGAAGCAAAATACTTATATTGCCACAATAGAATATAAACCTATGATGGGATTTGGCTAGATGAGTATGGCCAATTTTCATAACACCTGCAATCTTTATGAGTAAATAAAACAAGCAATTTTTAGTGAATATCTTTTTGAATAAAAGTGAACGCAACAAGAATAATAAAAGCAATCATTATTGAGAGTACAGGAAGTTAAACACTAAATCTGATCTAGGAAGTAAAAATAATAAACTCTTCCACAGTACCACAAGTTTATACTTGATCTCATACAATGATGTGTAAATGCAACAACCACAACTAAAGAACATTCTCAGAAAGGAGCACACCACAAATGAGTCCCATTAATGTTACAGAAACATGTCTTTGGAAACAGATACTTTCCTATGAATACTTGGATTTCACTAAATTTGTGCATCTTTCACAAACTGCCACTGCCACTGACGGGGGTCTAGATACCAACTCAGCAAAAAAGAACCTCAAAGATTAAACCTGCCACATCCAACATTCTGATATCCACATCCTGGGCTATGCTCTTCAGAACAAAGTAGCTAGACAGTCAGCCAACTTTGACCAAGAGTATTTTCTCCTTCTTTCTTAGGAGAATGAAGAGCTGTTTCTCCTTCATGGATGTAGACAAATATTACTCCTTGATATTCAGAGAAAGGAGCATTTCTTACCTAAGTGGCATAGTTGCTCAAAGCAAAGTCTGGATACTGTCTCTAGTGCTGATCTACTTTGTAGACTTGGGCAAGTCACCTCATCTCTCTGGGCTTCAATTTCCTTCATCTGTAAAGTGGGGAGAAAAACAGTAGTTATCTCAGCTGGAAGCAGAGCAGATGGATATGACAATGTAAATGAAGCCCTCCTCATTATGCCTGGCACATAGTGAGCAACAGTTGACAATGACAAGAATGGTGGCCATCAACCTCTTTGTACCTGTTTCCTATGGGAATTAATCAGTTTTCCTGTTCTTATCCTTCTCTTTTCTCTCCTGCAACCGCTTAGTAAATGAACTTTTTATACGTGTGGAACATTCCAACTGGTCCCCTTCTCTGGGACCCTCCAAGGAAGAGGGGGATACTATTAGGCACAAAAAGGTATCCCAATGCACCTTGAGGATATATGATGCTAAGTGAAAGAAAGCAGTCACAGAAGGACAAATACCGCAGGATTCCACTTACATGGGACACCGAAACAGTCAAACTCATAGAGTAAAAGGGTGGTGCGGGGTAGTGGGGAGAAGAAACTGGGGAGTTGCTGTTTGATGGGTATAAAGTTTCAGTTACGTGAAATGAAAAAGTTCTAGAGATCTGCGGTAGAATATTTTGCCTATAGTTGAGAATAATGTACTATACACTTAACATTTGTTAAGAGGGTAGATGTCATGTTATGTATTTTTACCACTATTTTAAAAAAAGTATCCTGAGCCATGATAAAAAGGCTAGGCCAATAGTGGAAATATGTGCTTCATGTACATTCCATTTGTTCTTACTAAATCCCTAAGAACAGAGACCCAAAAGATACTTTCAAAACTCAACATTAGGAGTTAAAAGTTATCTGACACTTTGAGCCAGTTTCTTCCAATCTGTCAGCTGCTGTCTGTTAGAGAAATTTTATGCCCTGAAGCAGTTGGGGCACACAATAATTCATAAGTGTGACTTCTAGAAACACCCACTTTACACAATACCAGTATTAAACATCCAAAATCCTAAGCTGTAAAATACAAGGATAATGGAACCAACAAGATGAAGATTTGGAAGGAGCTGCGAGTTCAGCAACTTCAAAGCTGTTATTTAATTTTGTATCTCGTCTTTTCCCAAGCACTTATTTCTCAGATTAAGTAGGAGCATACGAATTGGCATTGTGGAACTTGAGGAAAAAATGGGGCTCTCCTAAATATGAATGGTGACACTGTGGACTATTATAAAATAAAAGGGGCACAAGCAAGAAATAGCAGTCACAGAAATTGGAAATGCATAGCGGAATGATTACAAGTTTGTGTCATGCATTCTGTCATTTCTGATCATATATAGATAAGACTTCCCATAGGAAAAAAGTCTCTGAGCATATCTGCTCGTAATTTCAGTTCTGAATTCAGTCAAGGGGGATATTCTCTGGCCTAATAAAGTGAGGGAGAAACAGCCGCATCCTTCCAATGAAGACCACGTTGATTAAATACTTAAAGCGGGAAGAAGTCAGGGAGTGACAGGTTGGAAGTTGACTAATTTAGGTGCAGTCTTTAAAAGGTTATTTCTTGGGTAGCCCAGGTGGCTCAGTGGTTTAGCACCGCCTTCAGCCCAGGGCGTGACCCTGGAGACCTGGGATCGAGTCCTCCATCCGGCTTCCCATGAGGATCTTGCTTCTCCCTCTGCCTATGTCTCTGCCTCTCTTTCTCTCTGTGTCTCTCATGAATAAATAAATAAAATCTTTTTAAAAAAATAAATAAATAAAAGGTTATTTCTTTATCCTTGAATAAGAACATTAATGTAAAACAACAACACCAAAAACAAAAGCGATAAGGACCTTGAACCTCTTAATTAATATGCAGATTTGCTGTGAAATTTTATATTTTTTCACATTATGGGACCTTTTAGTTTTTAAATATTATGAAATGTATCTCCTAATATGACATGATTTTTCTTGCTGGATATTAATTTTTAAGTTGTTTAGAAAATAAAAATGTATAAGTAAAAATATTTTAACCCACAGACACAAAAGAAAAGCATTGCAAATATAACATCAGCATTCTTGATATGTTTTAAAATAGATAGGTACATTTTGATACCTATCAAACACTTAATAAAAGATGACTCCTCAAGGCAATTTGCAAACTATGGCTTCATCTAGATATATGTCAGTGTAAATCAGGAACCTTCAGCTCACCGTTTTTCTAAACAAGTATGCCATAATCTTTGCTAGCTCTGTTTCCGTGAGGCCATCATAAATCTACTGCACTGCACTGTCTCCTCAGAACGCAGTCACAGATTCAAATACTTGAAAGCATAGTGAACTATACAAACAGCAAGTCTATATCAAGAGTTAGTAATCTCCTTCACCTGCGGGGCGTATTTCATTTTCACAAAATCTTAATAGAAATGCACCCATCATGCTTAAAAACACTCCATTATTATCACAATTTGTTGAAAAATACCTTTTCTATTAGCCTATAATATGAAATAGGAATGGACACCCCTTTTAATGTATACATATATATGGTTTGCATATAATGTCTACTAGATTACCCAAGGTGGACTTTGGTGTATTGAATGCAAACATAGATTCAAATAGCATAAAACATTTTTTTCTCAATTTGCTGCTACAGATATTTAATTTGCTTTGATCTAAACATGCTAACATTATCCAAGTGGAAGAAGCAACTAAGATTCATTATTATAGATTTATTTCTAATAGTGAATGTGTCTCCTAAAAAAAAAAAGTAAAATAAAATGTATGAAAGTATTTAATTTTCAGTCTTCAAACTTAAATGGGATATTAAAATCAGAAAAAAATGTAAACCTTTGCCTTTTCTGGAATTATAGTTTATAGTTTTGTATTTATTGAATGCATTCATAGGCTCCCTTAGGATGTGAAATGTATGGAAATATATGTGCATTGCTAAAGAAAGAACTAAATTTATTCTTTCCCCACATCATGCTCTTCTTTGCAGTAGAGGTTTTTAATTCAATACAGAGCTAGAATGAGATGGAGCCAATTTCCTGGTCTATATGTGTGACAAATGCTGAAAGTGGCACAAGATTAACAAATTAGTTGAAGTATAGATCTTAAAGGATATTTTTTTCTGTGTCTCAAAATCAAAATTCATACTTTATTTGAAATGAAGCCTTCTTTAGAATTCAATAATGACTAAAGGTCTTTTATTTCTCTGTGTTTAAGATAAAAGGATGGGGTGTATGACAACTACTAGCATTTTTTGAGCAAATATTTTTACTCGTAAGAAAGCTTACAAAGATTTTATATTTAGAATTTGAAATGATATTAATTGTAATCCTGCATCTTGTGTGAGTCACTGCAATGTGTGATTTGGAAAAGATGAAACATTCTTCTCCAAATAACTCCTTATTCCCCCCAATAAAAGCATAAAATGAAAAGCTGGGTAAAACTCATTTATTTCTGTATTTTTGTGAGTAAGAACAATGTTTAAAATGTTAGATGCTAGATCAATATGCTTACTTTTCTAATAACATTTGTTAGCTGGTTTTAAGTAAAAACTATCAGGCATGGCTGTTTTCCCTAACCTCAGAATTATGTGCTTGATATCATCCAGATAACTAACACCAAACAATAAAAACATCTGCGACAATAAAAGTATGTAACAGTTGTGGAATTGTTTAATTTGGGAGAAAATGGCTACGTTTGATAATCAAACGTGTGAGAATTGATTTCTCCTCTTTTTGAGAAACTTTTATATTTTTCAAACCTTGTTTTTTGCATTTTAAGGAATCAACTTAGGACTTGGAAGACCTCTTTAAAAGGTGTTCTGAAATATGTGGTTTGGATTTGGCTCACTCGTTTCCGGTGTAAAGGGTTGTCATATAGTCCACCTGTTTTGCTGGGCTTAAATTATATAAAAATACAGCATTTTAAAAACAAGCACAGCCTTACTTGTTGTCCCCAAACATGATACCATGCTTAAAATTCAAGAAGAGTTCTATGCAGGTGGTACATCTCAGTCACCCAATCTCCTTTCACATATCTGTTCATGTTGACAGACTATGTCATAATACATCAACAGAAAGATCAGCACGGAAGAACAAAATTTCATCGCCTGACAGCAAGAGGAAAACTGATTTTCAGTATTAAATTAGTAAAAATATATCATTACCTCACTTCCAATAACTCTACTACCTCTAGAAGATAAGGTGTCTGCTATAATCACAAGTAATATGCAAAGACAATTAGGTTTGCTTGTATCTTTGGCATCACCCTTTGACTGACAGCCGGATCTCATTTTATCTTTTATACATTATTTTTTTTTATATCTTGGAAGCAACTTAGAGAATTAAAAACGATTTCTTAATGAGACATGTGGTATTACATATGTAAAAATATGTATCTGCCAAATGTCTGGAGGACAGTCTATCCTATACCAATCATCAGCAAAAACCTATTGACCATTGAAATGAAAACGGGTATTTAAGCTTCTGATAAAAGTTAGGTGCCTTTTTCATATAACATCTTGCTCTGTTTGGATTTCAGTAGAAATTTAACAATACCTGCCATAAATAATGTCTTTTGCAGCCCAGGGCATCATCTGCCACTTAGGCTTTAATTTTGCCCCTGTTTGAACACCCTACAACATATGCACTCCTCTTTTGTCTATTATCCTAGAGTTGTGCTATTCCCAAATATTGACATCATCTACTTTTATCAGCATTAACTGCTCTGAAGCTTCCCAGGCTCATGCTCAGCTCTATTTCTTCCTATTGATTATCTTCCTCACTCCAGCAGGTAGCTAGCCAGCGAGGCTGTCCTGAGAAATAGCTTCCAATGACTTTATACGCACAATTTACACGGAATTGTTTAAAGAAGATATTAGCCTCAATACAAATCAGTGAAGCTCATTTAGTCAATACTGCACAATTCTGCTGTTGGCACCCTGTCACATGTTAGTCTACAGTCAGCTGCCGTACCCAATCTGCACATTAGCTATAGTATTTAGTTTCATATTAAAATGAAGCCGGGTTTTTTTTGCTTTTGCTTTCCTTTTTGAAATCTTTTCAGTATACTTTTTACATCACCTCGCTGAGCCATGTGATAGTAATATATTTTGAAATATAAAAACCTGAGATTAAATGTTTGATTTTTGACAGTGTTCTTAAATATAATAAATTCAAAAGGAAATACTGTTAAGTTAAAATGGAGTGTTTTTCATTAAGTCCAATCAAATGGTAGACAACAAAGGATCTTTTATTTGAGAATATGAAGTGAAAATGAAAACCAGAAAACCTTTACTAAGAAAAGGTCCAGCTAAATTATGTTGGAAGGAGGTCTCCAGATTGAGTTTGGGTGTTTCTTTTGCTAAAAGTGAATTAAACTAAGATATGTTATGAAGAAATATTTTACAAAGAAGCAAACTTAATGCTTTTTGGAGATGAAAATAAGGTCTAAGGACAGTTGACTTTGAAAATAATTCTAAAGAAAGATCACATATGAAAAAAATTGCCACAGCATCTGATCTTTTCTTACAATCATAACAGGGAAATGGTTGGGGGAAAGTAATGCTAGTCCTGTCTTTCTCTTCCATGGCAATGCTGTAAAATTCTAGAAGGGGTGTTTACGTTTCAGAATTACTCCTCCTTAAACTACTGGTTTATGATAGTTAATGAGATGATATCCAAATGTTGAAAACAGGAAAATTCAAATGAAAATCTAAATGTGAAATATAATATAATGAAATAACTAAGCAACATAATACTACGCTGAATGTTTGTGCAAATATTGCAAAATGAACTGCAATACATTAAAATTCTTCAGTGGTTGTGTAATACATAAGTGAAGGTTTACATATAAAAGCTTTAGCTATCAAAAAAAGGGATCTTTATATCATACTATCTTAAATTTTTTACTTGAAAACATCACTAACATCTTGGATTGCATTTTGAAAAGTTGTCATTAAATCTATTTGCATATTTCTTTGTAAACTGAAATTCAAGGTAAGAAGAAAGCACAGTGATCAAAATAATCTATTTGTTATAAAATGCATCTTCCTTCCAGCTTTAGTGGCTGAGTGGCAGAAAGCTTTGGGGAATATGAATGGTAGAGAAAATAATAATTTCAGTTTTGGTGATTTTTCAGGACTACATCTTTTTTGTGAGTGAAAAGTAGGAGTTGAACAAAATAACATTTTTAAATGATAGGTGGCAAATAACAGCATTTTGAAAATTAATATAGAAAAGCAATTAAAATAGAATTACATAACAAATTATTGTAAATATTTCAATATTTTCTCTTTCTTACTATAAAATGTTAAAGGTGATTTTTGTATGACCTTTCTTTCATTTCTTTTCTCTTTAAATATCACTAGTTGGGAGCCAGAGCTCTGAAGCCCAGGTAGAAAAGACACGCTAAGAGATGGCCAGTCTATCCTGACCGTACATCTTCTCACACATTTATTGCAAGCTGACACTCATATAACAGCTTTTTTTTTTTTAATCACAAAGATTCAACAAAGAACAATTCCAGTACCAAGGGAAGATCATACTTTAGGAAAGAGAAAAATGCCATAATTGCATATTCAGGTTGCATAAATGCAGGCATGGCAATGATAATTGTAATATTTGTGTGTGACAGCATTTTACCTTTTAAAGAAGTCAATAATCTAGATATAATAGTATTCAGGTGTAATTGTGTATACAGATGCATATATCATATATTACATGCAATGTGCAAATATAAATTCCAGCCCAAACTGAAATGTATAAACATTAGTCTTTTTTTAGTTCAAAATATTCCTTGATGAATATGTTTTTTTATGTATTAAGTGTATCTCTAACAACTAAATGATGAGAGTCTCCTGCTAGCCGGTTTAACACATGATATTCTGATATTTAATTATATTGTATGGCTATATATTCACTTAAACATAACATTCTCAATGAAGCAAATTCACACAAAACAATATAGGCTGTTAAAACTAACAGCAACAAAATAGTCAGATAAGCATTTCAGGTAAATTAAGATGCTGCCTTTTTTTTTCCCCAAAAGACTTATAAAATTAATTGTCCATTAAGTTTAAAATGTGAGTTTTGTTTTCATATGATGTCAAACATAAAATTTTCAAATCAAAATGCTTCATAGTAACTTCTGAAACAAACTAATTTTTTGAAAAAGTACTTTTGATTAAGTTTCTAAAAATATAAAGGAAGGAATTGTTTTCAGTTTGTTAAGACCTGTCTAGAGGAAAACATGATTTTAGATCTATAATTTTCATAAGCCTTATAAATGCTCATATTTATGATGCATATCAAAAATTCATATTGGATCTATTGTGACTACCTGCATAGGTTACCAAGATTATGCCAAATATCATGCATATCATCTCACTGAGTTAGGTTTGTAGCAAAAAGTGCCACACCAAGTCCAGATATTTCAGATAAATCTCTCTTCCATAAATATTCGGCTAGTAGAACCTGGACAGAACGAATCTTTTACACTAAAAATTAGCTTTAAAAGCAATCATATTGAATTCTATGGGACGTTATCTTGTTTAAATTTGTAAACTTACCCAAACTAAGCACCCGTACACGCAAGAGAATGTACACCCCCCCCACACACACACACGCACACACACACACTCACACACATATTGTCAGGAGAAATTATATTTTTATCATTAAAGTAAACTGAATACGAACTCATTAAGGTGATTTACATTGTCATTTATGTAATAATACAGCTTTTAAAGGATGTAAACAATTCATTTAAATATAATTTTACATACTGAACAATATGTTGAGTATTGTCATTATCAATTTTTATAAGATGGAAATATTTTAAAACATCAACTAGCACATACATCTATCTAAATTCTAAAACAATTTAACTTAGCTCAAAAAGATAAAATCAAACTGGATAGTTAATTGGAATATTTCATAATTTCTTTATTTTAAATACATATATCTCTAGAAACATAAAGTACAACATTTAAGGAAATTAATATTAGTCTTCTTATACATTTATGTACATATACAGAGAGTACATTTATGCATCTATTATATCCATGTAAAATAAATATATTCCATTATATACGTGTAATTATATAATCTGTAAATATCATGTGTATCTTGTCTATGCATTTTGTACAGAAAAGAAAAGCATTCTTATAATCTAGAATCAAGCAATACAGGTGTGTATATGTGCGCGCGCGTGTGTGTGTGTGTGTGTGTGTGTGGGTGGGCGTGTGGGTGTGGAGAGAGAGCCAGAGGAAAAGGATAGGTAGTTTCACAAAGAAGTATTAAGGTTAGAATATTAAACATGTTTGAAAATGAATATGAAGGCATTAAGCTATGTAAAAAAATATTGATAAATTTTTCTCTCTCCTTTCCTCTCTCTCTCTCTCTCTCTCTGTGTGTTCTGCTATTAACAAGAAAATGAATATTTGAGATGAAAGGAAACGATGACTGTATAGGCGTTTAAAATAGGGCATTAAGTTAAATTTACTGAATTAAAATTTAAACCCAATTGGATTTTCCTTTCTGAATATGAAATAGAACTCTATAGGATGAGCACCAGAATCACAATATATTTTATAATGTTTCTATTAAAATTTTTCTCATATAAGTTTTTATATCATTAGTACCCAATAGTATCATAAAATATTCTAAAGGCATGCATGAAAATATCATGAAATAAATCTGAAGGGGGCCGTTGTAGCATAAAGATCAAGACTAAGTTAAAGACAAAGTTCCTTACCCTTTGACTCAGACAAAACTATTTCAAACCCTCTAGTTTAATGATTTTTATGTACATCTACTTGTTGGTTTTCCAATTTGTCATTTTTCAATACTCTAGGGCTGAAAAGGAGATAATATGGGGTTGCATATGGAAAATTTATATCGCTACTTAATAGTTAAATATCTTGACCACCTTTAAGATTATGCATTTGGAGAATTATAACCTCAGTTAATTCCAGTGCTACAGCATTCAGGTGGTGCTATTAAATGTTTTCTACTGAGAAGAGCTCCTTATAGCAAGAATCATTCACTAATACCTAGCTGCCTAGATTCCTGAAGTCTTTAGTCTAAAAACCTATTTCTGTGTAAAAAGAACCCTATTTAACCTAACTATAAGGGTAGCAGTGTTGTTGTTTTTCATGATGTTGACAAAAAGCAGTGGACAAAAAGTTATCTGTAACTCTCAAGTGGATGTATTCATTCCCTAATTCCTAGATAATTAGCGAGGATAAAACTATACCCTGCATTGCTTCCCTTCAAGATGGTAAGCTAATGATACAATGGAATCAGAGCAAGTTATGGGAGGAGGGAACAGGGGCATGGAAAGAGGAATACCTTTTTCTTGGTTCCACAAAGGGTTGAGGGCCTAATTATTTTTAAGTATAATCCAACCAACCTCTTCTCATGCTCAGCTGCACTGAGTGACACTATTTGTGATGCCCAGTGTGCTGAAACTGAGCAGGTTGCTGTCAGTTTAAAAATGACTATAATAAAAGTGACCATGAAGATGGATCTTGTGATTTTGCGTTTCTAATCAGTCATCTGTGAAGAACACTTTTGCTTTGATTCAGCAGACTGGTGACAGCCATGATTGATAGTGCACGAGGATGAAAAAAGGTTATTAACTGTCTTCCTATTAAGCTCAATGTATTACCCCTCTAGGTGCATCTCATACTTTAAGTTAAAGTACTTACTCAGGTAAGGTCAAGAATGAACTCTATGGAGATGGTATCCGTTCTGCTGAAAACGAGCAAGGCATCCTTTTACTGATTTTCTTTAAATTTAGCATTTAAACTACATTCAATTCTACTGTCTTATTTTTTATTGGCTAAAAAAGAGAAATTTCCTCTTTCCAAGAGCATCTAATACTGAAAACACTAAAAGTATAGAAACCAGCTTTAAATGTAAGGAATTGAATGTAGAGATGACTAGCAACATGTGTGTGGCATGGACATTAGTCTATATTTAGGCAGACGGCCATATATTGTATGATCTGAGGGTATTTTTAAGGTAAACAGTAGAATTGATTTTTGATTAAAAAATAGTATCCGTATGGTATTTACAAAAATTGTTTTAAGTTTCAATAATCTACATGGCAAGCTTACGATAAAGAAAAAATAACAATTTCTAAGAAAATTAAAGAACCCAATAGAATATTTAGATGTTTGTTTTCATTTAGATATAATGTATTAATTTACTTACTACATCTCATTTTAACTTTTTAAAATTAGAAATATTACACATAGATGGACGTTTGAATGATGGTATCTGTTCCTGTCTTTGACTAGTAAAACTACACATCCATCACAAACAGTATGATAGATCCTAGAGTATTTTAAATTTTTCAATAACTCAGGAATCATCATTTATTAAATGAAATAAACTTTTAAATGTTATCATATCTCCTGTGTTCATTTATTCTTACTGAAGTCGAAATGTACTGCAAGATTTTTGAATACTTCATTTAACTTCTCTTTTAAAAACATTTTAAATTTACAAGTTTGGTTCTGAAAGATAACAAATTAAATATATGTATTTTAATTAAAAATTGTAGTATTGTGCTTCTTCTTACATTTCCCACATAGACACTCAATATTTGTTAGATGCAATGTGAATTAGCCAAAAATATTCAAGGATATGGATAACTTGGCACTGACATAGCCATTTAGACTACAACCAACTTTTAGCTCTCTATGCTTGACCGTTCTTCATTGAACAACTCTGCAGAGTAGCACAGAAAAAGAAAATGCTACCAGAATGTTATTAGAGTTTCAGTGTAGGAAAAATCACATTACATCCGAAAGTTTTCTCTAGTATATCATGACCTATTTCTCCAGTGTCAGTTATTATCTCATTTTTGGTATACAATAAATTGTATGTTGAAAAGTACTGTTTTAATATTAGAATCCATCGACAATGAAATATAGGGAAAGTAAGGAAATAAAGTTCAAGATTTCACTGAATTTCTCCTTAGAGCCACAAAAATTGGCTCTCTACCTTATTCTGCTTAATATTGCAATTGCTGTTTTGAGAAACCTTTCCAGGTCTCTAGTATTTTATGCATGCCAAGTATAACTTAAATACTTACACACTGAGAGCCTCTTCATAAAAAATGTTAGATCAATATGAAAATTGTTTATTTAGTGAATTGTGTTTATGTGGAGTGGACTTAAAGGTAGATTTTAGAATTCATAGAAGATTCCCTCAAGATGACACATTAACTTCGTTACTGAATGGAATTTCTCTTGCCGCCTTATACAACTTCAACAAACTTGTGCTCTCAAAATCAGAAATCAACACAAGATAAATGATAGAGGGTGATATATGGTCAATAATAGCATTCTCTATTGTTCAAATATTTGGGTGAGCTGATAAGAAATATGTTGCATGTTTCTCAAAAACATTGTTTGCTTTTAAAATACGAAAAAAAGGAAAAGTAAAATGCAGTTTCAAAGTAAACCACGTAAATTAAAAAAGTGCTCTGAATTATTAGTGGAAATCCTGACATCTTCTCTTTGCCTACTTGGGAGCTTGAGAAAAATTAGGAAATCGAACGATGAAGTAGGCCCAAGAGGAATGCACGGATTTCCTAGTTACCCATTCCCTAGTCTCCTCGGTTACTTCTCTTCAGAGAAGCTCTAGAACACACCTTACACAAAGCACACATTTTAGGAAAGCACAAGGCAAAGGCAGTTTCAGGTAAAGTTTAGGTCATTTCCAAGGCAGTCAGTTAGCATAGTTGAAATTGATACTGAGCCGTATTTTTTTTTTTTTTTTTGCAGACTCCAACACTCGCAGACAAAGTTAAAAGTGTAACATTCTCTTTTATACTTTTGAAACTCCAGAACACAACGTTGCAGTACTTTTGCGCAGGCAAGCTGACAGAACTGGGGAAGAAAAATCCCACGCCTTTGGGCCAACCCTTTAAATTTGGTTCTGTGGCTATTGTGACTTGGTCTCATCTACTGCTGGGGCACAAGGCACCCTCAGTTCATAAAATCTAGGGCTTCGATTACTTTTAGCTTGAAACTCTCTCCCGAAGCTCTTCTAATCCTATATGTGTGTATATGTCATTCTCCTCCTCCTCTCCTCCTCCTCCTCCTCCTCCTCCTCCTCCTCCTCCTCCTCCTCCTCTCCTCCTCCAACTCCTCCTCCTCACCTGCTAGGGGACCTAGGGCAGGGCTATGAACTGGGTGGTGCACATCTGTGTAGCCAGAACTGGAGGCTGACAGTTGCTGTCCACTCCCAGACTGTGTACCTGAGCGTCGTGGCCACTGCTCTTCCGCCCAGCCCACTGCTGCCTGCAGCGCTGCTGCTGTCACGCCAGCCGGTGATTTGATAGGCTTGTCGGGTTGCCATGGTGTTGACTTCTTGCCTCTGAGGAGCTGCCCAATGACTGGAGGTCTGGGATTAAAGCGGGAAGAGGCAGCGGCCACAGCGAATTTCCGCGGCAGCTGCAGCAGCTAGAAACAAGCAGCGAGAGGACGAGGTCTTTAGCCTGCGCTCCCCTCCCGCAGCCGGGGCGGCCGGGGAGGGAGGGAAAGAGAAAGAGGGGTGCGGGTGGGGGTGGGGGTGGGGGCTGAAACGGTGACCCCTCGAAGCCAGAGATACCGGGGAGGGGTTTGAGACCCTCTCAAGATAACCCATGAGCCCTCTGCACGCTCTGAGAGGGAAAATGTTCCAGAATTCGTTGTTATTCGCCCAAGACCTTACCTGCGCGGGTGCTGGGACCGGGGGTAAAAGGTTGCTAAGAGGGATGTAAGTGGGGGATGCACCTTTTCCCCCCACCCCCCGCCCCCACCCGTTATTTGGGCGGCGGGGGAGCTCGACAAATAAAGAGGCGCTCTACCGAGAACTTGAAATCAAGGCAACTAACTTATTCCGAGGAGAGAAAGTGCGGGGAGACCGCACCCCAGTACGTGATCAGCAGTTGCCGGGGGCGGCCCGGGAGGGGGGAGCCCGAGGGTGCACGGGCCACGCACGGCCCCAGACGGAAACTGTAAACTGGGAAATGAAAGGGAAAGAACCCGCTTCTGTTATAAATTAGTAGGTAGGTGAAGGTTACGCAAAGAAGAAAAGGGAAAGTAAAGCTGTTAAAAGAATAGAATAAAACCCCTGGGAGTTCCACTCAAAATCCTGCGCTCCCCCCCCTCCACCCCCCAGCTCCCCAATCCAAGGGGAGGAGGAGGAGGAGGAGGAGGAGGAGGAGGAGGAGGAAAAAGTGCATTCTGGTGTGATGAGAACTCTCTGGAATGTCTGGAGGAGAGGATAGAAGTGCGAGGGTAAGAAGACCCGGGTGCTAAATAATTGGCAGGAGAGGCAACCGGGGGAGGGGCGGGGTAGGAAAGAAATATTCCGCGATTCACCGAAGAGACTTCGAGGTTCAGAAGAGGGAGGCTCCAATAGGAGGAAAAGGCGTAGAGAAGTTCAGACCTGTAGCGTCAAGGAGGAAACGACCAGAGTCAGTAGGAGAAAAGGAGGAAAAAGGTGTGTGGTGCGGAGGGAGGGCGCGGGAAGGCCCCCGCCGGCGAGTGGAAGGTGCCAGCGCCGGGACCCGGCCGCGCGGGGCAGAGAGCTGGAGCCAGGACGCGGGGCGCGGGGCGCGGGGCCAGGTGCGGCTCGGCGCGCTCCCCGGCTGCGGGCGGCGCGGGCACCTCCCCGGCCCGGGCAAGAGCTGCTCCTTCCGCCTGCCAGAGTCACGATCCACCGCGAGTCCCAAACACACGCCTCACTAACTACTTTACAGCCACTTTCATTGATTTTCTTTAACAAATAAACATAATACCCGTTACAGCAGCACTTGCCTTTGCAGCAGCTAAAATGCCACAAGCTCTGCTGGCTGCATTTCTCTGGACAGCAGCTTCCCTATCTCCGAATAAATTGGTCGCCTTCACTTCAAAGATCATCTGTGTGATCACCTTCAGGTCTGGGGAAGCGGCTCTTGGCCTCCCCCCCTCCCCCCCCCTTCCTCTATAACGGGAGAATCACCTTTTTAGAATAAGTAAGAGACAGGTCGGGATACAAGTTTGCAAACCTGGAAGGGCTCATTGACATTTGCATATTAATTTTTGCCAAAAAGAAGTAGCAGTTGGGAAGGAAAACACCGGCGAAGACATGGACTCGTTTGCAATTGCAGGGAGGTTAACACTTGTCCGACAGCCACACCTAAGCTACTCCCCCAGAGTCATCTCTAAAAAATATTTCCTTTAAAAATAAAGTATTCTCAACTATCCTTCAATTAAAAAAATAAAGTATTTATTTTAAGGTACCCCCCCCCTCTTTAGAGCGGTTTCTGCTGGAGGTTCTAACATACATGTCAAAGGGTTGTTGAATTATTCATTATTGTAATTACTATCATCATTGTCATTATCCCTTTCCATGTGGAAATAATTTTATTATCGTAATTTGATATCTGAAGAATTTCCTGTTAGTCGTTTGATAATCATTTTTTTCTGCTGAAAAGAAAAGTTTTGTTTATAAATGAGATAGAGAAAATGTTTTAAATGCTTTGATGTTTGCTATAGATTTCCGTTTATCTAATCGATCGGAATGCCAATAAAATCGATTAAAGGTTTAGTGTTTTACAAACAACCATTTTGTGCTTTTTGATTTTATGTTCAGAATGATTTTAATAAAGCTAATGCTTTCCTTTAACAATCTCCCTTTAAAAAATCCAAACCTTTATCGTTTTTCCTTTTATTATTAGAAATTGCCAGTTAAAGTTCTTCTAATAGGAAAATAAAAAAAATATAAGCAATGGCTGTAATGGTTTAAATTTCATTCTCTTGTTGCTCAAGGTATTTAAATAAAGCCCTTTAAAATCTTGGTGAATTATATGCGATCATTCAGTGATTGCGGAATATTAAATTAAACTTAGATAAATCCGCATTGAAGGAGGCAGCACCCAATCCTGAATTTATTTCCCATTTTCTCTAACAGCATCACTGCGCTCCTCTCTTTGCAATGACAATGTGCCAAATCTGGGCATTTTGAAAACATTTTCCATATGCTTTAACAGGGGACTGATAGACAAAGAAGAAAAGGAGATGATCTTTTTGCTCTGAGGTATATTTTCTTTAACCTTTTTCTCTTAGACTTTCAGTAATAATCATTTAAAAGCAAAAGTTTGAAATCATTTAATTCTTCTCTCTCTCTCTCTCTTTTGCTTTCACCTTTTTTTTTTTCTTCCTATCTTGTAATTTATTCCTGAAATGGAGTTTTGGTTACAATATAATGTAAAGCTATCATTTCTGTACCTTGGCAATCAACATTTGTTTCAAAATCTTTGATTTAGTTTCTGCTAGCTGCCTTCTGTAATTGAAGATGGATTTAATTATACATTTTGTAACTTAGATCAGATGGGCTGTTTGTTTGCTATAGGATTTAATGGTGCTTTTGTGTCTAATATTTAGGAACGTTACATACAGAGGTGGTGGCTTTTCTTCAACTATAAAGATCTGCAGTTTTGTCTTGGAAATGTGGTTGTTGGGATGAATGTAATGTCCTGTTTTCAAATAATTCTATTTGGTGGCCAGTGTTTCTATATTGTCTATACAGCATTGCCTTGACTAGATATAGATGTTTCAGGTTTTAAAAGCGCACAAATTTGTCTTCTACTCAGTGAACTCTCAATTCTTTCTTTCTTTCTTTCTTTCTTTTCTCACTTATCTATCTTTTCCCATCTACATCGTTGTCTCTTAGAGATCTTCCCCAGATGAAACGTAAAATTTTTGTTGGATATGTTTGCTGGAAATACCTCCATGTGTTTTGAGAAGGGTGTGCTAGTGATCCTGGGTTTGGGTGCTCTAAGTGTGAATACAAGTGCTGAGGGGGGTGGGGGTGTGTAGTGGTAAGTGATAAGGAGTCCTCATTAATTTGCATAAGAGCTGTAGAAGTGCCTGTGAAGTTAGTGAAGTGCTATTGTTTGGGGAGAGTCCCGTCTGATTTTGTTTATAAACACTGGGCTGGTTGCCTAGAGGGAAAGGAGGTCACAGCACTGTCTGAGCCCTGACCTCTGAAAGGCCAGAGGGCGTCTGACTTTTCTTTCTCCCCCTTCCTCCTATGCCTTCTCCACTCCCTAATTCTTCCCTCCTCAGACCCTCTATAACTCCTCCCTTTCCCCCCATTCCTCACCTTACCTGTGCCTAACTTTACATAATAATGACTGCCCCCCCACCCCAGCAACACTAGTAGAACCAGGTCAGAACCTCCAGGGGGGAAGAAAAAAAAAAAGGTAAAAGAGATTTACTGCAAATAAAAACCAAAAAGGGACTTTAGTTAGAAAGAGAGAAACATACAGAAATATGGAAGGACAGATAGAGACCCGGGATCAAGATGGGGGCATTTTTATGACAAAAAAGACCACAAAGGAGATAAGAAGCAGGTTGGGGGAGGGGAGGGAGGCATCCAGCGACAGATTTAACTGCCCACAAATGCTACACACACATACACACTTAAAATGTCTTTCCTTTTTGAATTTCATTTCATCTAGCTCACCCTCACCATCAAAGAGAGTGTCCATTCTGGAAGTTAGGTCATATTTTAACCTCCCGGCCCCCCCTACCCCCCGGCTTTGTGAGTTCTCAAGGGAAAAAAAAAAAAAAAAAGACTTTTTTTCGTAGTAATGAAATTTGGCACTCTTCCACACTAATTCTTGAATTATTTCACTGTAAATATAATGTGTTTGTGACACCATCCCAAATAAGCCCTGCACTTTCCGATTCACTGACAACTTCACGTCTCCCCTTTGCACACCCCCCCCCCCACACACACACACACAGACACACACACCTCCCCACTCACAAAATGACAGACACTGGTATCAAGTTTAAGTGTGTTTTGGAAAGGAGTTGCTGAGTTAAAAAATGTTAGTTAACAGACTGCCTTTGTTAAATAGCCCCCGGGTGGAGAAGACCCAACAAAAAGAGGGAAGGAGGAGGGGGGCTGAGGATCTGAAAGTGTCTGCGGTGATATAAAGGGTTCCTAACGCTGAAATCTTGTAATACCTCGTTTCAAACTGAGCTCATCTATAGATCCCGGATGCGCGGTCAAAAGACTGGGAACCTTTTCCCCTTGGGCTGGGCTTGGTGTTGAGCTGGCGGGACAGGAGGGAGAGGGAGGTGGGGTATTTGTTACAGACTTGGTTGAGGGCAGGGCGGGGGTGGGGAGGGGGGTCCGGGACCAGACAGCGGGAGACTCCTTCCAGCGGCTGCAAAGCCCAGAGTGTCCGCGGCACAGATTTGGGGAATAAAATACGCCAAGGAAAAGTCGAGAAGTGGAAATTACCTTTTGTCTCAATATTAATTACTGCTTGCTTCCAACACTCAACACCTAACCAGCTGGTACCCCTTTCTGGCTCTCCCCCCCCAACTCGGCGCTCGGCGCCCGGGAGTGGGCTCGGCCCGGCCCGGGGTCGCCCCTGCAAAGTGTGCAGGAGGGTGCAGGGAAAGTTGTCGGTGCGGCAGGGAAACCTCTGCTCCTTTCACTTTGAAATACAAAGTAGCCAAACGTTCCTTGAGGGCGGCGGCGGGTTCGCGCAGAGTTTAGGGACAGCAGAGTGGGGGCTGGCGGGGAGGGGGGTGGAGGCGGGGTGGGGGGGGAGACGGGGTCAGAGGTGGACGGCAAGGGGTCCGCAGAGACCCGGGAGGAGCAGCTGGGCTTCCTGGAGCGAGGGGCCGAGAAGGAGGGCGCCAGGGGCCGGGGCGCAGCCGGGGCGAGCCGGGCAGATCGCGCCCTTGGCCCGGAGCGGCCCGCGGGCTGGGCTCGGGCTCGCCCGCCTCGCCGCGCCCCTGCCCGCGGCGCCGCGCTCCGCGCCCCCGGGCCCACCCCACGCAGACCTGCAGCCGCTTCTCCCCGGGACCCTCCTCGCGCGGGCGCGCTCCGAGGCCGAGCCCTGGAGGAGACTCTTGACTCCGCGCTAGTCCCTCTCTGCCCCATCCCCTCAGCCCATTAACCCCGACCCTCACCCCAGCTTCTCTTCTTAGGAAGGAGGTGAAAGAGGATGAGAGAGAGATGATTAAAAAGAACACACACAGGCGAGGAGTGGGAATACTCGCTAGCAGAGGGGATTGCAAAAGTGGGCGCTCCTCTTACAAATCCTCCTTCCTTTTGTTTTCTTACTTAGAATTCAGTAACTGCTCCCCCCCAACACACACACACACACACACACACACACACACACACACACACACACACTTGAGAGAGAGAGAGAGAGAGAGAGAGAGAGAGATTTCCTAAGAAAAGAGAAGGGTGTATTTTCCAAGAAAAGAGAGGGATGGGGGGCGTAGAGGAGAAATAGCCTCCAAATTTTTAAAATGGTTTTCCTGATTTGACGTTTGGTGTTTTGACATTAATGACATTAATGTTATTGATGATGTTTCAGGGAGAAAAAAAGGCAAAAGAAATAAAGGAGAACTTGAAAACGAAATGATCATCATTTCCCTATTCTTCCACGCCAGAAATAGACCCCTTTCTTCACCTGAGCCTGAAACAGACTTATTGTTCTCAGGTGTTTCCTTCATCATACGCATTTACCCGTCTGAAATCGCAGGAAATGGTTTTTCCATCAGTGAGCTTGTACATGGAGCCCTCTCCCGCAAAGGGCTTGATCTTTTCTGATTTGAACCTGAAAGTCTCCCTGCCTTCATTTCCCCTCAGTCTTTTTAAAAGCCCCCACCCCCTTCCCCAACACACACCTCAACTAGTTTTTTAAAGCCAGAATTTTTGCTCTCTGGGGTGTTTTTCTGTAAACAGCAATGCTACATAAACACCTTCCTCACTTGCAAGTTACAGAGAATCAAAATTTTTACCACCGTGGCCATGTATGTTTCTTAAAGCACATGCATAAACTCAACTGAGGTGCAATCAGACAGTTAGCACACCATTGATACCATTACCGTATGAAGACAAGACTGTAAACAAAGTAACTTAAAAATCTTGGAAAGCCATACACTTTGAGCAAATTTCTTCCCAAACAAGTTTAAAACAGAATGGAGTCTTTGGAGAGGTAGATGATTCTCTTTCTGTTAACACTTAGTAGCCCTGGTTTATACTATACTAGTACATACATTGACTTCAGATTCCTAAGGTGGTGATTTGCTTTCTTATTTTTCCCCCCTCTTAATAAAGACCATATCTAGGTTTTTATTCTCTACCCCAAGCCTTTGGACTTTCATTGTAACCTTAGCCAGCTGCTGTAGGCAACCAGCTTTTCTGATTTGGGCCTAGGTCTGCTCTTTTGAGGACTATGCTATTATCCTCCCAGGTGTTTTGTTTGGTTTTTAATGCCATTTACATCAGTTTTAGGATTTTCCAAATGTTCCCCGATAACGAAATGTTTCAGGCCCAGAAAGATGCGTGTTTGCAGCCTCTGCTGTTCTTAGTGCTCGTGCGATAAACCTTTTTGTTGGTATTTGGTAGATTTGGTGCTTAAGGCCTAAGACATGGTTTTGAAGCAGATCCTGGCGATCCAGAACTTCAAAGACCTGTCAACTCAAAAGCAGCTGACGCCTTACCTGTCCAGGAAGCTGGACATTGCAAGTATTTCCTGTTTTTAGCTTGTTTGGTTTATGCTTTCACCTTCTCTGTAGAATCCCTATTTTTGAAATATTACATAGATGGTGTCTACTTGTGACCTGTGGTGTAGCAGTGTATCGAGATGCTATCTGAGTAGCAAGTGATTATATATATATATATATATATATATATATATATATATATATTCCATATTCAGATATTCAGTAGGGGGTATTTAAAAGTATGTCTATTCCTAGTTTTAGTTAATTATCTTTTAATGAAAGTGTCACTCATATTCACATCTGTAATATTGGAAAGAGATAATTAGATTTTCAAATGAGAATCAGCCACCTTAAATTTTGCACCAGAAAATACCAAGTATATTTCATTCTAATGAGATCTGTAGTGGGGTTTTAAAATTCATCATAATGTGCTTCAAGAAAGATAATTCAACAGACTTGCAAGATGAAAGGGTTTTTTTTTTCCTCCTCCCTAAGTCTTCTTAAAGCTATTACACTGAACTTATGCAATTCTGATAAAATATTCAAAAATATTACATAAAGGCCAGAACCATATCCCCACTATCACCCTTGCGCCTATCACTTAGTCTCATTTGAAAGTTTACTTTGACTCAACTAGCCACTTCCACCTTCCCTGCCCTGGGTTTTCTCTCCTGCGGGTGCAAGCGAAGGATACGGTGTTTAAATAGGTGCCTGTGAACCCAGAGTGCAAGCCTCCCTTCCGAAATAGGCTGGGCCCCGAGCGGTGTTTGCACACTGCCAGGCACCCTTTATTTACATACATCTGCATATTTGCTCAGGCCCCCGCGTTTGCCCCTTAAAATGCGTTCTTGTACACAACAGAATAAATTAGGCAGAGGACAAACTCTTCACCACTCCAACTTGGATTTCTTCTTACAGCTCCCTTAGTAAACAAATCCCTGGTCCGATAATAATGACTTTGCTTCATTAAAATTACAAAAAGAAAAAAAAAAATCCGACTGGTTCAAGGGCATTGCTTTGCTGGTATTTATGTTTTATTTTCTCTCCCTTTTTGCTGAGAGGGGGGGAGAGAGAGGGGAGAGAGAGAGAGAGAGAGAGAGTGTGTGTGTGTGTGTGTGTGTGTGTGTCTAATGAAGTTTGGGAGTCGCGCGCGCAGGGGCGCGTGGGGTGCGAGCCCCGGAGATCCCCATCCCCTGCCCGCGCCGCGGTCGCAGCGTCCCGGGCTCCCGCCGCAGCGCTCCGAGCCCTGCAAGCCGCGAGGCTCCCGGGCTGCTCCGAGTCCGGGCTGCGCGTCATTTGCAGTCTGGGGAATGTTGATCACCTCACTAATTACACCTCTCTCTCCCCCCTCTCCCTCTCCCTCTCCCTCACTCTCCTCTCTCATTCCCAGAGTGCATATCGGGAATAGACACACAAAGACATGCGCACTCAACTTAATCAGCCATTTTTTTAAACAGGGCTAAAACGATAATAATTAGCAGAATAAAGACATATCGGATTTTCATTTCCTTTCCTCCTTTTCCCAACCCCTTCACAACCAAACAGCGAGACCGCGGTCGGCACATGCTTTAACTCCTCCCGGACCCCCGAGGACCGCTCCATGCCCCCCACTTTCTGCTTCAGCGTTTTTATTTTCACCCAATAAAGTTCGAGGATTATTTTTTTATTTTTTTTTTAATTTTTAAATTTTTTTTTTTTTAATGAAACCCTCTCGTGTTACTTGGATGTGATCAGCTGTAAGTAAAATAAAAAGCAACACAAACAAACAAAAAAAAAAGAGGCGAAGATCGAGTAGGAACTGCAGGGGAAATGGAAAGTAAGTTTTTTCTTTAACTTTTATTGAGTAGTTTGTGTTAAATTTAGGTCGAGTATCGATTATCTTTCCAGCCTGATCTTGCACAATCTTTGATATTTCGCTCCCTCTCTCTCCCTCTCCGCCTCTCTCCCTCTCTGCCCCTAGCTCGCTCGCTCTCGCTCGCTCTCGCACACATCCCCTCATCCCGACCATCTCTTCCGCTCTGCCCCCCTTTTCTATCTCTTTCCCCCCTTTTTTGGCTCGAGGATTTGCTCCGCTGAAAGAGGGAGGGGGCACCGAGGGACCTGATTTTCCACTTTCTTGCTGGTGGTGGTGGTGGGGGGGGGACTGCGTTTGGAGGAGGGGGGGGTGCATTTAACTTTTGGATTAAGTGGCGGCTGCTCCACGTTCGGCCGAGCGGTTTTCTCTCCTTTTTCCTGTCTTTTCGGGTCCTGTCTCCGCCGCGAGCCTGCGGCGTCCCCGCGGCGCCGGGGAAGCTGTCAGCCCCGCAGCGGCTCGGGCGCTGCCAGGGGTCCCCGCGCGCCCCGCGCCCCCGCAGCCCGGCCGGGATGAGCCTTCCTCCGCGCTCATCCTCGGAAAGTTTGGACGCTGGTCCGTGGGGCTTGAAGCCCCCCCTCCCCTCTGTCTGCAGTTTTACACCCTCCCCCCCCATCCTCCGTTATCCAGCCTCGTTTTTCTTCCTCCCCTTCCCGCCCCCACCCTTCCCTCTCGCAAGTCCCCCGAAGGGCGCTCGGGGCGCGGGGCTGGCGGAGGACCGGGGGGTCCGCACGCCCGGGGCCGGGGGCTCCCGGGGGCTCCCGGGGGCTCCCGGAGGCCCGGGCGCGAGCGGGGGCTGGGGCTGGGGCTGGGGCTGGGGCTGGGGCTGGGGCTGGGGCTGCAGGTAGACGGCGGCGGCCGGAGCGGCGGCGCGGACCGGGGCGCCGGCGAGCCGAGGCAGGTCCGTTAGGAGGCGGGGGCGCCGGGCCTCGGGGCCGCGGACCCGGCGGCGGCGGCAGCCCCGGCCCCGCGCTCCGGCCGCCGGAGGACGGATGCCAGCCGCTCGGGGTCAAGAATCTTCCCTTCCCTTTTGGCAAAGGGCAAAGAGGGTGCGTGTGCGTGTGTGTGTGCGCGTGTGTGTGTGTGCTGGGGGGGCTGTGGCCGGCTCTGAGAACTGGTTTACCCCCTGCCCCCCCTCCCCATCTACAAACGAACTTCACCTTCCTCGCCTCCCTCCGCATCAAGTGCGCCTCCCGGCCGGAGCAGCGCAGGGGAGAGGGGCTGGAATGCGTCGGGTCTCGCCTTCCTGCTACTTCTAGTTCACTCCCTCCTCCCCCCATTCTTTCAGCTCTTTCCTATCAGAAAAAAAATTTTTTTGATAATAATAATAATAATAATAATAATAATAATAATAATAATAAAATGTCTCGTGGAATTGTATAAAGTTTCTGTGCCGATGCCCAAGTTCCTGAGGGTTCCCCATCCTGGCCCCTTCCCCCACGGAAGCCGGTGCACTGGTGTGTGTTTCTTTTGTTACCTGTGATCCGGGCGGGGGGCTCCTTTGGCGGCTCGGGCTGGGGTCCGGCCCAGAGAGGAGGCTCCAGCGGGCGCCTCTGGCCGCGACTCCTCACTTCCGCGCGGTTCTGGTGAGATCTTAGCTACCGTTCGGTGAGACACCCTCCTTGTAGGTACCAAAGGTTCAGATCGCAAACACGGACCCCCCCCCACCCCGACCCCTACACACACACACATACACACTCACACTCCACACGCACTCAGGCACACATTCGCCCCACGCCCCCCCCACCTCCAGCCCCCACCTTGCCTTTCCCCTCCCCCCTTCCCAAAAAAGCACATACACAACAACAACAACCCCCCCCCCCCCCAACCAAACAAAAACCCAAAGACAAGTTCACTGGCGGAAGATGGTGGATTGACACTGACTCAGACAGAGGCAGGTTCACCAGGAAATCTGGCGGTCCCGATTTCTGACAGTTGCATTTCCTCTCCTTGAGTCCTTCCCCCCCCCTTTTTTAATAACTCTGTTCCATGTTTAATCAAGGATCATGTAGATGGCAAAAGGAGAGACAGAGAGAGGAGAGAGAGGAGAGAGGAAGAGAGAGAGAGAGAGAGGAGAGAGAGACAAGAGACAGAAGGAGGGTTCTTTTTTTTTTTTTTTTTTTTTTTTTTTTTTATTGTGTTCTCCTGGATTTTCAGTGGCTTGATCCCTATAAACGTGGAGTGGTTAAAGCTCATATGTAGTATTATATTTTTAGTTGGGTGGATGGATGGAAGAGTCAGGGAGAGGCTGCGGCTGCCGCTGCCTTTTCGGGTGTTGCTTAGATTAAGGCTGAGACTTGGCTGCGATTGGGACGCGACAGTGACACGGGCATCGATCGCTTCCATTGAGAGCAATGCAAAAACACAGCCCGGGTATGTAACACTCTCGGTGCCATCAACATTTGTTTTACTTTATATTTACTGGCAAAACTGACAGAGCAAGCTCAGACTTTCTTTCTTTTCTTTCTTTCTTTTTTCCCCTCTTTTCTCTTTTCTAACTGAAGAATAAAAAAACAATTGTGTATAGAAGTTGTTGGAGATGATGGCTTAAATACAACAGAAAGGAGATATTTGGAATTATTTCACTACCTCTGTGACTGATTGTGTTTTAGAGTTTTTCTTCTCCACAGAGGAGCATATTACAGAAAATGAAGGTTTTTCTTTTTTTCCTTCCTCTTCTTAAAAAAAGAAAATCCTTAAGGGAATATTTGATAGTTTTCAATGTTTGCGGTTTCAATCAGCAGGAAGGCACACAAAAATAAAAGATGGCTAGCCAGCTGTTTTAACCTCTTGCACCTGGCTTCAGTGTGGGGATCATAAGGTTTATATAGTTATTTTTTTAATGGTTTTAATATTTATGGCATAAACTGGGGAAAGAGCATCACTGTGTATTTATTCAATAGCTGGTTGCTTTTGGATTTAAAAAAAGTAAACTCATATTTAAGTGTTTTCATTTTTATGGCAATGAAGATAGAGCCAATGAAATATGAGGGAAATACCATAAATCTGAAAAGTGAAATGTACCTAAGGAACAAAGAAAGGTCAGGTAAACCAGCTGTGTAAGTCAAAGCAATAGCACCAACTGTGGGGTTAGGACAGGGAGAGTGGGCTGTGGGTCTAGGAAGTGAAAGTTGCCACTAAAAGTTAAAAATGAAGGAAACATGTTCAGCTCTATTGTAATCTTTAGCAGTTTTTAGCAGATGAGCCCAAGTCTGTTCATTAATTTTGAGCTAGTTGGATTATTTTTAAAGATGCTGCACCAGCAAAGGAAAGCATAAAGGATGCTGAGAAAATCGCTGTTTAATATTGCAGAATTTACTGCTTTCATTCTGACCATGAGCCTAAATTTACACAATGAAATTTGATTATCTCTAATAACAATATTAGATCCTCCACTGGATGGATGAGAATTGAGGTGGTTTTGTTGATTGCAAGGGTTTAATGTTGCATTTCAGAATCTGATGTGGTTTGGCCTCCCTTCCATTAACTGGAAAACCCCTGAGGTTTTACAATTATTTCTTAAAGATAATACATTTAAGATTGCATTGGTAGGCTGAAGAAAAGTCATAAAGGCAAGAAGGGAAGCCCTTAATAACTCTTGAGATTCAGACATGTTCAGCAGTTAGATTGGCTCTGACTTCACCAAGGGTCGACAATGTGTCATTTCCACGAAGCCAAATTGCCCTCTGCCTATATGATATTAATGTGCAAATCAATATTTCAGGGATTAAATTTCCCTTCTTCATTTTTTATGGTTTCTACCTCAATAAGTCTCAAGTCTATTAGAAGAGGCTGGATGATTTAAAATCTTTCACTGCAGAATGGCTTGTCGTAGTCTTGTTTCACAGACCATTTTAGGATTTTTGTTATAAAGACTAAGGGCATCCTAAAGAAGTTGTGAGGGAGTATAGAGGCATGCTCAATAGCATAAAGCCCTTGTTCGATTAAGAGCTAAGAGGTATTGGAAATATAATATATATGTTTATGCAACACACACACACACATTCTGCTGCTTTAAAAATATTATGTTAATCACCTATTGATTTATTTCAAAATCAATCGAAGTCCCTTTCTTATTAGTGATTTGTTCAGCATTCTTGAGGACTATGTTAATTTCCTTAAAGAGTGTGCATGAATTGGCTTGGTGTGAAAGTATTTGGGAGGGCATTTTCATTTAGCAGTATTTTCCTAAGAAATATTTCTAGAAACCATTGTTTGTAAGAGTAATAATCAAGTGTTGTCATCTGCATACGTTGTTGTCATAGCTATCATTGCATTTTGTGGCTGAATGATTTAGCTGATATCTGTTAAAGGAGGCCTTCTCCAATTCATTTTACACTTATTTCAAGTACTTGGTAGGCACAATGTTTCTTTTAACTCTCTTGGAGAAACACATTTGTAAAAGAAAATATGTGATTTGATTGGAAATAATACAAAGCAGAAATTTGGGAGGTCAAAATAAAAGATTGTGACTTTATCACATAATCTTGGGAAGGCCTACTGTCTATCATTTGGTGGTGGTTTATAGTCTAAAACCATCTGGACCAAGTTCCGCACAGCTGCACGAATTTCATATGTGATAGAACATTTTTTCCATTCAGTGTGAAATGTTCCTTCCTAAAAAACGTACACCAGACTCGCTTAATTTAGTCTGTTAAAAGAAATGCACATGAAAAAGGACAAAAGGCTCTTTAATCTCTGCAAGCTGTTTGTTTTTCTTCAAGATTCCTGTCTGTTTGGGTTTGAAAAGTCATGTTTATTGAGGGGATGATTCTGAGGTGTGACATTAAAATAATATATGATTTTTGGACTGGTGGCCACGCTCCTGCTTAATTTGCAGAACTACTTTTTATGCCTGTCAAAACATAGAGTTAATCTATCCTTATTTACAATTAATCTCAATAAAATTAATCTTAACTATGCTTTATTCAGTGGCTTAAAATATCTAATTATATTCAATTAACTGCTGTCATAGTAATTAACATTGCTTAATTGCCTCTGCATATATTTATGTAAAGCTCATTAGGTGCTGATGCTCCCTTTTCCTTTTCTACTTGCTATTTTTGCTGTTGTCAAACCATTTTCATCTCCCAAGGTTCCACAATGTCAGTGAGAGCAAATTCTTAACATTTTCTTGAAATGAATGTTATTGCTTTTCTATGAGAAGATATTCGTTATAAGTCTTTAAAGACTAATCCAACCCCCCCCCCCCCACCCCGGGCCTTTTCCCTCATCCCTGGTCCCCACCACAATCACAAAATATTTTCTGTCATTGTTGCTAGAAATATGAGAAGCCAGGTTAAGCTTTGTGTTTATAAATGAGGAACCTTTCTGTGTCTGCCTAGGGGCTGTACCCACAGGCAGAGTTTTTATCCTCTAAGACCATTCTAAGGGTTAAAGACTTGGCCAAGGTTCAAACTGAAAAGCGCCCAGGGAAAGTGCATGTGAATATGTACAAGTTTCATGTAATTAGTGCTTAATTATATTAACATATGCAAATTGTCAACTTAGGAGCTTGTTGAGCTGGCAAAGATCAGCTAGGCACAATTGCTGTATTGTTCTGAAACAATAATGGATTTCAAGTTGGATTGTGGAAACACATAACTAGCTATCTAATTTAACTCATACCATGGTGAAATTTCATTAGTCTCCATGGAGACTGGTTTAATTGTGCTGACTAATGTTCTGGGCTGCAGAATGTCCTAAAAAGAAAGCGTTGTTTGCCTAATCCACCTTACAATGACACTTGTTTGTACATGTTTCCCTTGTGTGAGAATTTGCATATGCAAATAAATAGTTTCTCTGCCCCATTTGTCATGGCTGTTCATTACCCATGAAGAGGACATTGTTACTAGGCTGTTACTGAGTCTCCCAAGACAGGATAGTGTCAACCAGTCCAACTACATTCTTTCATAATTTGTTTCTGATTAATAGACCAGAGTGAGTCTCAGTCTCTTTGGGCATCTGCAAAGGGAAGGTCAGTTCTGTCACAGAAAAGAGTTTCTGCAGTATACTGGGGGGACTTTTTCTCCTTATGATCATTCTCCTTTTTCCATTCATTGGTTAACACCATCATATTTAAAATAATGTATTCTTGTCCTAAGAATGCCTCTACTAATAATCTCTAGTTTCCTAAAGCAAAAAGATAGGAAAAGAAAGGAGATTCTGTTATTGGAATATTAATCCTGTTTTTGACAGAAAGGTAAACTGATATAATTGCTTTTCAGTTGAAGGAATGGGGGTTTATACAAGTGTGAAAGCATCGGAAAAGGATTAGCATTTTTTTGCATAATGAAAAGCTCTGTTGAATAGGGTTCTGAATGGCTGACTGAATGACTAAGATGAAAGGAAGATGAAAATGCAGGCCCCTCTTTCTTTATGCCTATGCTCTGCTCTCTCTAAAGTTATGTTTGTCCAAGACTTGAGAAAACAAGCAGGGGCTCAGATTTCAGCAACTTATAAGATGCCCTGAGTTTTCATCATCACTGGGAAGTAATATGTATGACAATAGTGCAGCTAGAGGATGATAAACAGAGGCTTGTACGTAGAAGAGTATTCAGAAACATGCTAGGCTAGCCAAATATTGACTATTGAGTATCGAGAATTCCCAGCACTTTGCTGTCAAAAACAGTTATTTCAGAGGAGGCCAAGAGTATGGCGTGGATATTTAATTTAGTTAACGATGGAAATATATGGTGTTCCTCCTCCGCCCTCCCCCATAGGCTATAAATAGTTGTCTCAGTTGGTAGAGCACCTCATTTGGGAAAGAGTTGTGTATCCTGACTTTTGGCAATGTTAAGTGTGCTAAGTGGCCCATCAGCTTTTGTGGTCGGGAGGGGTTAGTAGAAGAGGATACAGTTATTTTCTTAGGATTTAATTCATCTTCATGTTGCTTTGTAGGTATACTGTGCATTTCATTTCAAGATAAGTCTTTTTAAAAGTGTCTGAGGGTTGTATGTTCATTTTTGGAGACAGTGGCATATAAGGTTTTCTCTTGTCACTAGTTAGAGCTGTATATCAGTTGACAACATGGTCAGGGCTCTTAATGATGTTTCTTCAACCATAATTAGGGCAGTTAAAATACCATAAGTGTTAAGACACTTCGAAAGGTGGGAATTGATTCTTTTGTACATATGTAAATCAAATGCAGTGTGGATAATTATTTATATGTATAGGTTTTAAACAACCTCTTTCCGGTTTTGGGTCACAACAGATGAGCCATTGAAGGCTGCCCCAGAGCAGGACTGAAAGATTCCACCAGATATTAACCTAACTTGTTTTGTTTCTAGAGTGTAGAACTTCTGTTTGCCTCATCACTTTCGCAGTTCAGTTGCTGAGGTACTGTTAAGAACGTTACTTGGAAACTTGGGAAATCAGAAGTGTTTTCATGTAAATTAAAGTATAAGGGTTGCCTCTTGAGTACAGAATATTGTAAAGGAAAAGTGTTTGATCTTTGTTATATAAAGTCACCAAAATTCTTTACTGGAGTCCTTTTAAAAATTTGTCAAGAAATTCTGGATTGTTTCAGAAACTTTTATGGTTAACTTTATGATACGCTTGCAAAAAGTCTTAAAAGAACAAAAAAAAAATCCACATGGAGGCTGTTTTACATGCAGAAGGGCTTATTAAGGTATTTCCATAAGAAAAATGTGTTAATTTAAAAAATAAATTCATTTATATTTTAAGACATTGTTAACCAAGCACCATGTGTTGTAACTGGCAGCTTTCCAGCCACCATGGAAGTGGATCACACATGGGTTAATAGTAGCTTATGTGATGTCTGCATTCTTAGGAAATGGGCAAAAGCCCAGGGTATTCTGATATCAAGATTTTAGGAATCAGACAGAAAGCAGAATATATGTTTATATGTGAACAGATGGACACATGTGAGAACTAAAAGTGCACAATTTCTCTTGGCACTTGTTTTAGTTATCCCTGATGATATAACCAAGATCTTAGTGCATTCGCAGTCTTTGATGGCTAAGGACAAAATGGTCTTTTAATGAGGGCTCAATGGCATTATTTTCTTGCATAAGGATTGTGCCCCTATGATCTTACTGGATTTGATGTTCTGTTAATTCCCTAGTTTCAGAGGTTCACAAGTTGCTTGGAAAGTTTGATATGGTTTCACGTTTGACTTACAATCTTCGGTCCAGGAATGGCTGCTCCTCCCTCCCCTCCCCTCAAAGGTTTGTGAGTGAAAAAAAAAATTTTTTTTTTGCCATTTTCAGGCATTTTTGAAGATATGCACACAACTTAAATATGGCTTTGACACCAAAGTCCTATTTGGCAAGTAACTTATCTCTGATATAATTAGCCATTTGAACATTCTAGAGATTGAAAAAATAAACAACATTTAAGAATTTGGGTGGCTTGACTTGGTTAATATGTCATAATGCCCTAATGGTCCAAGACAAGTCCTGAGTAGGTGTTTTAGTCATTCAGGTCAGGAGTTCGCATGCCAGCATCATGGATTTCGATGATTGATAATTTCTCATGTTTGCTTGTCCTGGGGATATGACAGTGCACAGTTGATAATTTCTGAATGGTACCCTATAGCACATACCTCTAAAGGCAAAGTTTATAGGTTCCATTGTATTCTAGCTATAAAAACAGAAAGCGTTCTGCAAGTATTTACTCAGATCTAAATCATTTTAACCAGGGAAAATTGACTTTTGGGTTAAAATATGCATTTTATAACTGTCCATAAAATTCTTTTCCTTCACTGTAAAGAAGAAAGGAAATCCATAGCTTTAACAATATTTAAAATACAAAAACATATGAGCTAGTGTGTGCCACCTGGTTGTACTGTTAAAAACAAAACAAAACAAAAGTTTGTAAGAGAGAGCTTTATGGAGAATCTTAAAATTCGTCTGCTTGGAAAAGTAAATTGAAGAAGCCCAAACATTTCCCAAAGTACCTTAATTAAATCTGAAAGGCTTTATTAATGTGGATTCTCTAAGATACAGTTCTTAGTACGTTTTTTTTCCCCCCTTACTGTTAGGAATAGTGCAAGTAAAACTTAAAGTTTTTCTGAGCCCACTCCTTAATTGAGAACGAGTCATCCATCTCTTTTGGCTTAGTACATCCATGCTAGGAGTGTGTATAAAGACACGGATACACACACCGACTCTCTTTCCGTGTTAGTATCTCTCTTTCCTTTCTAGATGTATTCATAGGGGTAGCCTGTGAAATTTTCCCTCTGTAGACTAAATTCCTTTCATTTTCTAAGAACTGGCCAACATCATCATCACAACAAGAAAGAGCAGGTAGGTTTGTAAGGCAAAGTATCAACATGCAAAAGCCTGAGAATACCCTTGAGTTAATTCAGTTCAGCCAGCTCATTATAAAATATGAGATATTGAATTCAGGAGAAGTCATCGTTGAGTAACTAAGCAAGTTAGGAAAATGTCAGGACAAAACTCAGATATCCCAACTCTAGGACCAATGGTCACACAACTATATTGGCTGCTTTGAAAAAAGGTTTGTTACCTAACTGAGTATGGTGGTAGAAATAGAGAAGAAAAGGAAAATGTGCAGTGGTAATCCAACGGTGATACTGTTTCTTCTAAGAGATGGATTTCTCTGCTACAAAAAGAAGACAAGTACAATCTGAATGGCATCTTACCACTGTGGAAATAATAATAATAAGCATAATTTTGGGTCAATTAAGAGGTCAGACTAGGTGCTTTGAATGGTCAAGAAGAGTTTATGGTTCATAAAAGCACTAATGATGATCTCAGTGAGTTAAAATGTATTCTTAATAATCAAGAACATGATGTTACGAAGAATAAGATTTCTATTCTATGTAGGGAAAGTAAATGAAGACAATGCTGTGATATTGTAAATGCAGCATAGTGCACAGAAAGCATGACACAGTAAAAAACAGACATTCTTTTGATTCTGTCTACTTTGGATTCCTTTTCATTTTATTGTATTATATTTTTTTTACATTCAAAGACAGGAACAGAAATTTACCGACTCCCAAATTCTCTGAGAAGTTCTTATATCCAAAATAGAAAGATTCAGTATGGTGTTTCTAATTCAAGTATGTGAATGTTGACTGCATTTTAAGGGCTTGGGTTCCTTTTTAATTGAGTTTAACTTAGGCTTTAGATTTTTGAAAATCTACTCAGTGACCAGTAGAAATTGTGTTAGAGCTACTAGACACCTGAATTAAATTCTTATTATGTGTGACGTTTCCAAATGATTTAATCTTTGTAAGCTTCAACTTCCTCATTTGTATCTTAAAGTTGCTGTAGAGATTACATTAACACTAAAGTGTTGCAAACATTAAAATAAGTAAATGTGACAAGGTCTGATACCTTATGTTCCCCTTTTCTTCATTTTCAATAGTTGGTTTTACTGTAATGCTCAACCAAAGAACATTTGATAAATCAAGTCTACATAGCTCTTTTGAGTAGGGATGCCCCTCTTTCTTAGAACAGAAAGAGAAATTAGGAAACAGGTTTGCATAGAAGGTGTATTCTTATTGACAGATACCTAGATGGCATCTACGTGGATAGTCCCCCACCTCATTATCTGCTACTCCATCATCATAAGTTGTTTTGGTTTCGAGGGCTTTTAGATGTTTAATGCATTTCTGGGTCTTTTCCTAAGAAGCAAATTAGAACAGGAACCGTTTTTAAATAATTCAGACCTTAGTCTATCTACATGAACTCAAGATTCCAGACTGTCCATTATATGCAATCATAGAAGATACCGCAATGCTTAGTTCAGTCTTGTTGACCCAGCTTGTTTGAAAGCCTTAGAATTAGAGGATTTCCCAAACTGGATTAGATGCCATAGAAATACCTTTCCATATTTTTTGCATTATGATATTTTGATGTGCAACAAAAACAGTACAGATACTATTATATGGTACCCTGTCGATCAAGATTTATACCAACTTAGAGAAGAGATTCAGTTATTAATAATAATCCAGTAATACTATACAACCTTTGAGTTTTCTTGAAGGATTTTATAGCCAACTTATGAGACTCTTGGTTTATCTCTTGGAGAAAATCACAATCCTTTATCTTTTTATAATAATGCATTATTCATTGGAGGAGAACTCAGGTTCAAAGATGATAAGATTCATGACAAGGGTTAATAAATTTATAATACAATTTTTGGACTATATAGCAATAAAAATCCATTTCTATTATGAATTTTCTTTTTTAAATTCATAATAATTTCTTCTTGTGATACGTGTAAAATGCACATTTGAAATTATTGTTTGCATTTTTACTGGGAAATGTAAGTATACTTGGATTGTAAATTTCCAGCTTTGAGTTTGATTTTTGCTTAACATGTGTGGCTCATGATCTTTGTTAAAATTTTTCTTAAAAACAAAAGTGTATGTCTTGCCTATGCTCTGGTCATTTATGAGTGGCCCTGGACTTGACAATTCACTTGAAATACATTAATATAGAGCTAAACATTTATTGAATACAGATAGGATAATGGTATATTTTACCAGCAGAAAAACAATTAGCATCTTAGCATTTTTCATGATGCTTGTTTAAGTGTTTCTTCAAATAAATTTCAGCCTCCATGAGGGCAGCAACCATATCTGTTTAATCACTGTATTGTGACAGATATAATTGGCAAATCTTTGGTGCTCAATGAAATACCTATTGAATGAATGAAAAAAAAAAGAATAATAGTTAAAAATATAAATAGAAAATTTCAGTTTACTATTCTACTGGAATCTGCCTCTCTTCTTGAAATCTAGATACTGAAAAGAAATATACAACCTTAAAAACATCTGGGCTTGTCTTGGAAAACTCCATAGGGAAAACTATCTTCTGCGCAATCTAAATGGGTTTTTATATTAGAACCATAGATTGCTGTAGTCAGAAGGGATATAGCATAATCTTCTCGTTTAACCCATAAGGAAACTGAAGATCAGAAATTCCTGGGAAATATCACATAACTTCAGAGCCTAGCTGATCAGACCTAATGTGTATGTGCCCTTCAGCAAATTATTTAGCATTTTTCACCTTACTTGGCTTAGCTGCTCCCATATCCAGAAATTCTGTAATATTAACGTGAGAATAATTTCTGTAATGCTAGAGATTTTTTCATTTGTGCAATTGTTCCAAGCAAAGGAAGATTTTTCGGTTGGTACAATTTCTAAGATGACCACAGCACAAACTGATTTGCCTGGGATTGTAAAGTTAAGCTGCTCAAGATAGACAAGAATTGCTTGAAGGGTGAAAACTTGCAGGAAAAATGGGGTGGGTCATTTAGTTCTTGAAATGAAGCAGGGTGCAGATTAGGAATCATTATGGTTTGCCAGAAGTCGCTGGTCATAGAAGCCTGTTTAAGTGCTCACTGTCAACAAGGAAATCATGGGCAGTACTTACAGTGGCTCACCTCTGATTTATTCATAAACCTCACACGAGCACTTGGCTTTGTTCTTGCTCTAGTAAGGGGGACTGATGCCAATAAGAACAGGAATAAAGAGCTCCTTGCATGGTCCAAGAGTGAATAGCACTTTACCTCAAAGCCTGACCTCCTTTCCTGAGGTCTGTTATGCTACAGTTGACTCTGATTGGCTGTGTGTTCGCAGATGAAATGAGAGAAGAGGTTATAACAAGTATCTACTCTGTAAACTCCATAGTATACATAACAAGAACTACATAACTGGAACTTGGGTTCTAACTTAACCTAAACGTTGTGATATTTATGCTAAATGGAAAAGCTTCCTTTTCCCTTCTCCTTTGAAGCTTGAAAAGTTTTACATTTAATAATGGTTGGAAAAATACTGCTTCCTTCTAATTGAAGAATAACAATGATCTGGAAGTAAAGTGGGTTTTGACAATCCCTTTCTCCATTAAAATGAATTTAGAGAGACTTAATAATATAGGAAATTAAGGGTTCAGGAATAAAATATGTACTACTACACTGAGATAAAAACAACAACAACAAAAAAAATGGGCTTGCCGATTGATTAGCCATATTTATCTGAGACTCTTTATTTGTGCCACTTCACAAATTACACTATGTTCCAGCCACCCATGTCGAAGAGAAGGGACCTTTAAGAGACAGTCAGCTGGCTGGTTTGTACTGGGGCAGAGGTTGAGTAGAGTTACTTAAATCCCCAGAGCAACATTTAGTTAATGCTAGTCTTCACCAGCCGCCCCCCCCCCCCATTCCTGTCCACTTTGGCTTCTCTTTTTTTCCTTTTGATGAAGTTGGTCTCTTACTACTTAAAGTGCAGATATTTACACAAAAATTTCCTCAGATTTTCACAACACATTAACCCAGAAGAGCCATATTAGGAGATGGTGATGAGAGTTAATGATATATCTTTAGATAAAGCCATCCTCCCATGCAATCACATCAGAGTCATCAGCTCATTTGTCATGGCTGAAGTGAAAATGTCAGGACCAATGAGTGTATGAGTGCTGAAGGGGGCGAAAGGGCTTTTGGAGAGAGACATTTTTGTGCTGGGAGTTAGCCATGGCTTAGATTTAGCTCCAGGGAAATATTGGGATTAGCCAGCACTGTGTACAAATCCTTAGCATAACAGAATTAGTTGGGAAGGTGGAGAGGTGGGGTCATGAGGATGGGTACATTTCTAGAGTTGTGCTCTAGGATGCAGGCCAGAAACTATGGAAAAGAATGAGGTGACTTATTAAAAATTGTTTTAAGGGATGTGGTATATGCAGGCTCATTGATTTCAGCAAGGTTGAAGGCATAGATTTGAATGGCATCAAGGGAAGACCTGCAGTAACATGCACTAAATATGTATATATGGCGTTTGTTTGAATTCGGTTGCATTAAGAAATAATTTAGATCTAACATCTAAAAGCCTTTTGGGGGAGATAATATTTGAGTACAGAAAGGTAAGGTTCAGACATAAAGTACTTTTGATAGTATTTTAGAGTGGAAGTTAATACTTAATTTAAATAACAGTAATGATAGTGAAATACTTGTTGCATTGTTGAATTTACACAAGACTAGGAAGCTAAACTTTCTTTACACAAACTTCATTCTGAAACTTTAATTGAAAAGTAACTTATTTTCTTTAGTTACAGAAGTTCTTATCTTTGATAGACCAATACAGCAGATTTATTTCATTTTGAATCCAGTGAACTGTTCTCTTTCAGATAATGTACCCATACAACCTTTTCTTGTTTAATTCTATTGATTTACAGTGTTAAAGTGAAATAATCTGATACCTGTTTCCTGCCCTTTGAGTATTTGTCGTCAAAGAAGCTGATTAGTTTTTTCCCCCAGCTCTTTAGCTGTTTTAAATGTATAATTATCATTGCATGTCATTTGATAGCTGCACTAATTGCTGCCAACTATTGTCTGTTTGCACTTAATGCTGAAACCTGATCAACATCCTGCTTTGGTTGATGTTTGGTGGTAAACTTTAATTAACTCTTATTGCATTGAAGAAGAGTTCAGGCTTGGTGCTAACTAATCATTTACCTTCATTATGTCCTGACAGCTCCACTTGTTCTTGGTCCTAATAGATACACCAGTCAGTAAATAAACCTGCAAACCTCATGCCTTTATAGTTGCTCCACACTGGTATTTTGCTACTTAAAGTATAAGATAATTGGGCCCAGATAATTAGTTAGTTAGTTTAGTATCTCTAGTTCTGCAGACACTAATCTTAATTGCCTCTTTCATGCTGGACAATTTCATTTTAATAGAAACTGTAGATTTGAGATAACATTATTCCTTCAACATGGTTCCTATGAACATGCATCTTTTGAATCAATACAATTAAGCTTGTCTCCTGTTGGAATTCTTGTCATTATTTTTCCTGAAATACTTTTCCTGTAATGATATTGAAGTTAAAGTAATCAGGTTACCAGCAGATCATGTAAAATTCAACTCAAAATTGCTGGCTGCTTGATTTTAATTTGTCTGACATCAAGTTTGTTTGAAAAGGGATAATATGTGGGTAAACCAAGGAGCTTATAATTATGGTTGACGTTTGTTTGTTTATAATGAAATCTAATTAAAGTTCATACATTTAAAACACAAAAGTTAATTACTGAATTGCTCACTTCACTTATGGACAGCAGTCAAATTAACTTTCAGGCCAAACACACACACACACACACACACACACACACACAAACAAAGGGCTCTTCATAACAGAAATAAAATAACCAACTAATCTTAGTGATCAAACATAAATTTGCCAATATTTCATCCAGAAGAAAACTTGGCATTCCACTTATGTTCTCTATTATGTTGGTCCTATGTGGTTTTTAATATAAAATGATTTAAAATATTTACATGGGATATAAAAAGAGACTTGTATTTTGTAGACTCCAGGAGTATTGTATAAAAACAGGTACTTGGTAGTGATTTTAAAATTTATGCATATAGCTTTCTTCATTAAAACTATTTTGAAATCGTGTGAAGTCATTGAAGTCATTGCTCAGGGAATAGGAATGTTTGTTGGAATACCTGACCTGTAATTAGCTTTATGAAAATAATTATGGTAGGTTTAGCCTACAAAGAATGATATATTTTTTTTTAAAAAGTAAGAATGTACTCACCCTTTTACACTTAACTGCTACATTGGTTATGAGATCATATTGGTGGAAATCATGAAATTCAGATAATTACAATTGTTTTCCCTTTAGGTATTTAATTACCAGTAGTTCAATAATGGACCTTATATCATAGATAAAGAAGGAAAAAATACTTGTACATGTTAGAATATATTGTTTTCACATTGTATATGAGATAAAATATATGTGCGGGATGGTTTTCATTGGTCTGGTAAATCTCTTTTTGAAGTTAAATATTCTATAGTTACAAATGCCTTTATAAAACCAATTAAGTTTTTAAATTGTTACTATGTGGCAATTTAAAATGGTTATCTACTAAACACTCTGTGTGTAAACCAGAGCGAAAAATAAATAAATAAATAAATAAATAAATAAATAAATAAAAATAAATAAACCAGAGCGATTACTCAATTACATTTTAAAAGACTAGAAATATAAGCATTAAAAACGTGGCAAATATTATTTACAGATCTTTAAAAATGATTGATACAGTCCATATTTTTCCAAGGAAAACTAAAAGGCTCCATGTTCAAGCTTTCTATTTAGAAGTGTTATTGACTTGAACTTTCAAATATAGTAGGGATTGTAGGAGAGGAGTCTAAGGGAAAATGATTCCTTCCATTATTGAGATGCTTTGCAAAATCGAGTGTAATTTACACAACCTTTTAGTATTTTCTGTAAGCATATTTATATATATTTTAATATAACACGTGATTGATTTGTAGATTAACATTTATTTAGGGAAGAAAAATGAAAAGGATCATATAGTCATTTAACTCTGATCCTACTTTGCATATTTGAGACAGAGAGAAGATGATTAATACTTATGTATGGCTGGGTAACTGGCATTCAGATGTACCTTTTTTTCTTCTATAAAGAAAGAAAGAAAAAAGCCAGTATATTCTCATAGTATTGGCAAACAACAGCTTTCTAGTAATGCTTTAGCTGATTAGGACATCCTTACCCTTTAATGAAGCAATCACTACAAAGCCCCAATGTCAGTTGGAATACTAGCAAAACAGTATCAAAGAAGGAATCAGAAAGAGGCACTGAACATAATTACAGTTCATGTCCTTGTCTCACACCAATGCAAACTATTCATTTTCAATTAGAATGAATAAGAAAATTAGAAATCAACTAGATTGGTTAGAAGTACCAAAGTTTGTTTACAGAGGATAACTAAAGTATTGAGTCCATCTTGCTCACTGATTATGAAATTTTCCTGAAGCAAACAAATAAAATGAGTCATATAATAGTGTAATTTGGTTAAGGAGAGATTATTGATTTCTCTCTAAGGAAAGTCACTGGAGTTTGATTAAAGTTGTGAAGAAAACTGAGTACAATTCCCATTTCCCACAACTGTACAAATCAAGGACTGTTGGATTCACTGGAAAACTGTACCTTTTCTCTTTAGTTCTCCAACACGCATTTAATGATATGTAATTGTCACTAGACGTCCATGTAGGGTTAGGGATATGAGAGGGAATGAGAGAAAATGAAGGTGGGCAGAGAAGGAGAGGAAGAGAGAGAAGCGAGGGAGAAGAACACTACGCCAATCACAAGGGTCCTGTTTATAGAGTAGGAAATAAATCTGCATTGAATAGCTAATTTAGGTTTTAATGAGGAAAATAAGGGGAAATGACTTAGTTGACTTGCACACTCATTTTATTTTTTTTTTGGTAAACTTTCCCTCTTTAAAAATTTGCTTATTTTAAATGCTTAATATATTTGGTTACATCCTTCTATTCAAACTTAATTACCTTCTCCCCTTTGTCGTGACATGGGTGGAAAGTTTTTGCCGTGTCAGGAGAGGTCGTCACACATTCTTTTGCAGTTCTCTTCATTAATTCCTTCTTGCAGAAGCATTTTCTCTCGTGCTGGGAAGGTAGAAGGGTGTAACAGAAGAGCCCTGAAACATCAGCAGGAAGCTCTAAGCTGGTTAATGCAGTATAATTGTCTGGACATAGACTGGTCTTTGTTTGTGTGGTTCACTCCGAATCAGCTGTAATTAACTCCAGAGTGTTTCCAGATTGCCAGCAAAGAAAAATTACAGCTTTTCTGTTTTAAATTGTAAAGCTCACAAACATTAACTATGCAGATTGCTTTTACTTTGATATATTTCTATCCTGTAAGGAAAAAAAAAAAAAAAAGCTTATTTGGCTCCCCCCACCTCTAAAAATGTGCTTTTGTTAAGTTATTTGATTTAGTGTCTATTGGAACATAATGGCTCCTTAATAGTTGAAATCTTTTTACTTAATATTTTCAATCCTTTGACATCCTTGTATTTGCCTTCCTTCTTGCTAACGTTTTTAATACCGCAATGGGAAAGAAGTTATGTAATCTTTTATGAAATACTAAACATATACTAAAATAAGCAAATTGCAGAGAAAGCTGCCTATAGAAAACCACCAGCACCAACTTAAAAGACTGAGATCAAAGATGTATTCTGACGTAAAGGGTGCTGCCACACAGGTACTTTACCTGTGTTTTGATATATCAAAAGAGAGACTATGAGAAAAGGGCAATTTCATCACCCTCTTCTCCTGGTCAGCACACCACACCCTTTTAAAAGCTTCTGTACAGTAGTTTGTAATTATGAATTCCAACATGGGTAAAAATGAGGTAGCGGTGTGAGCTAATACAGCCTAGTACACAAAAGATCTGTCAGCAACTGATGCAAAAAAAAAAAAAAAAAAAAAAGTCCAGCCAAAAATCTTTTTTTTTCTTTCTTCTGAATTTAACAATAAGGAATTTAAGCCTCAATGTGGCTTTAGCAACCAAAGAAAAGAAGCTCTTGGTGTCTGCATAATACCACTTTGATGGATTTTTTTCATCAGTTCTCTGTACGTGGCAACAAATAAACAAGTATAATTATACTTGTGAAGGTCTATTCATTGCTTTGTCAGGATTAGATATATGTGCCGTTTTCACACTGCGCCTCTCTTTTGTCTTTGCCTAACTCACTATGACATATTGATAGAGGATTTGGAATGGGGAAAAGGCCACAGCAGAGACAGTGATGACCTTTTGGAAACTTGATATAATTCAAGGATTTTTCTTTCTTTCTTTCTTTCTCCCTTTCTTTCTTTTTTTTTCTTTTTCTTTTTCTTTTCTCTCTTCTCTCTCTCTCTCTCTCTCTCTCTCTCTCTCTCTCTCTCTCTAGGATTTGTTACTTGTTACCAAATTCTCTTGTAAGTGGACAACTTTTAACCCGTTAAAATGGAGTAAATAAAGACTCAAAGTGCTAGGAGGTTGGCTGAAGAGCAGAGGAGAATAAAAACAATAGGCTAAGGGGCGCATTGGTCTTCTTTCCCAGCACTTAGCAGAGTGGCTAACCTAGCATTCCTTTCCCATTATTCTGTCCTCTTGATCAGATCACGTTCTTTTTAATCATTTCACAAGCACTGTCTCACTGGACCGTAGAGGAAGGCTGGGACAATCTCAATTAAAAAAAAAAAAAAAAGAGGTAAAACTGGCCTCTCTGATTTTGGGTTCTAATGGGAACTCTGCATTCTGAATGCAAAGGAATTCTTCTATTGTTCAGAAAGCACCCTCTTTCATTAGCCAGGCTCCTTGTAGGTGGGTTTGGTCATTTAGCAGAGCTGAGTTTAGGCAGCAGTGACTGCAGGACGAAAGCAAGGCAGAACTAGCAATAAAAGTTCTTTTTCTGCATATTGTCCATTAGTTCCGAAAAAGGGATTTACATGATCAAAGTCACTGATCTTGTGAATTAGTGAGAATACCAAAAAATGTGTACACATATTCTAAGCAGACCAGCAGGTATGTATTGTTCTGAATTTAGCATTAAAATTTATCAGTTGTTCTCTCTGGGATTTCTTGAGGACTTTGGTGATTTTTTTGAAAAATAGAATGCTTGGCAATAGAGAATAGAATTGGTAAAAACTAAAAAGAAAACAGCTTAAATAGAGAAGCAGCTTTTATGGTGAGTTTACTTGTTACGCAGTCATTTTGAAATGAATCTGTGGTTTAAGTTAAATGGTTGTCTTTGTGGTCTTTTTACTGGGACTTATAAAACTTTGGTATAAATTTCCTAAATGGGTCACATTGATAAAAGAAAGATCTTGTCTGACATTGATGAGAATGAAATCACTTAGCATCATATTTGGTATCACTGCATATACTGATTTAATAACTTTTTAACTGCACAAACTAAAGTGACTCCATCGAAATATACTGGCAACCAGTGCCATGGTCATAGTCAATAGCTACAAATTTTAAAAAATCAGTTATTATTAGTTGTATCAATCCAAATAGGTTTGCCATTGTTGCTTTGGGAATGAAATGTAAATGTAAATTTGATTGTATAGAAGACTTATTATGTATTTGATTCAGTTTCTGATTAATGTGTAGCTTATTGAGAAAAAATTGATAGGCAATTTCCTGTAAAATTATGTGGGAGTATTGTAACAAGATGTATCCTACTGCTTTGACCTGTGATGGATTCTTTAGAGTAGTTTTCGTAATTTTTTTCACATAGCAATAATGTTACATTTTTGAAAGTTACTTCTGGCTCTATTAAGATAAAATAAAAAGATAAGATCTACTTCATATTAAGAAATATCGAGGTGATACATTGCAGTGTCCATTTGGCATCTGGCCAAAATTATTAACCACACATTACATACAACTCATTTGAGGTGTATTCAGCATGTGTGTAATAATTCTAGCAAGTGCTTCTGTGGGCTGAGAACTGTTGTAGGGGTATAGGTAAAACAGAATTAAAATGATAATAAAAGTAGCCTAGAAACTCTTTTACAAAGCTGTAAAGTGCTTGGAAACTTTTCTTACTTTTGTAATTAAGGTGAATTTTCTTCCATATACCAGCCTGTTATCTGATTATGGGAGGGGGGAAGACACCCTGAGTTTTGGAACTTTTCATTTTAATCTTTTAGTATCATTAATTCAGTATTATTTAGCGCCTTCCTTCACTCCAACTCTCTAGTCTCCCCCTGACTTCCTCATTTCCCTCAGTCTAGCAGGGCATTATATTTTAGACATTTTGGCTGTCCTTCAGTATGTATACACATTGTGCAGATTTGGTAACTGCACAGGTAAACATTAATATTTGTGGACTAATTAGAAAATTATTAGGTTTTCATGCTTATGGTTATCAGATTATTTCAGTGGGTTTTCAAAGCTGCATGCATGCCATGAGGATAATTAACCTGGAGCTCATCAATGATTAAAATTACACACTAAGCTTTGTGATGTTTGATTCGTGAGCAATTAGAGTGTCATTTTAACCATTGCAGATACCAAAACGAATTTTGATTTCATTTTCCATCTATGTAGATCTTTTGATGTATTTTTAAACTGATCACTTCCTCTCTGATTTAGTGGACAAGATTAAATTTGATTACGGTAAAGAGTATTAAGAAATTATCTTTCATACTTCATATGTCTGTGACCTTCAATGATGTCTTTCTTTGATAAGAACTTTTAAAAAGGAATTTCTAAAATACTTAATATTGGTGAGCCCAGAACTTTGTTTTCGTCTTAGCTCTCTGTCACTGTGAAGTCTATGCAATAGAATATAGCAGGGTCAGGGGCATCCAGAGCGAGGTACTGCATGTCTCTCTTAAACAATAATAATATGTGGGATCCCTGGGTGGCGCAGCGGTTTGGCGCCTGCCTTTGGCCCAGGGCGCGAATCCTGGAGACCCGGGATCGAATCCCACGTCGGGCTCCCGGTGCATGGAGCCTGCTTCTCCCTCTGCCTGTGTCTCTGCCTCTCTCTCTCTCTCCGTGTGACTATCATGAATAAATAAATTTAAAAAAAAAAAACAATAATAATATGTAATGTAACAGAGCAACGTCAACCTTTCAGATCTCAGAAACTGCCAGCACATGTGAAAGTGTGGATACTTTTAAATTAAGGGGCTACTTGCCTTGAAGTTATGAGTCCCTTCAATTTCAAGATTTGAAAGAAGGTTGCTTACCTGCTTCATAAAATCAAGACAGTGCCTATGTCATAGGCTGAAAATAAATACTAAAGTTTCAGACCACTCAACTGTTGTGTACAGTGCCATCATTCTGCAAATGGAGAGATCTGCAGGGACTCAGAGAAGCTTAAACTGTAATCAAGCTGCTATTACAGTAGCTGAGGGTTGCAGGCACACATATAAGTGGGCACACACACACACACACACACACACAACACCTGCACACAGAAGAGAAATGCATTTCCACCAATATATATATGCCCAACTTTTCCCTGGCACCTTATCCTGATGCCAGAAACTGATATGACTTTACAGAGTGCATCTTGTTCTCAACAAAGGGAATTTATGGTCTGAGATGCCTGCCTGCAAAAAACTAAAAAAACTAAAAATATATTTTTTTAAATGATTGAAGGATTTTCATCAGTAGTGCTTGCGTATGATTTGTTAAGCCAGGGGAGATGTTGATTGAGGCAGTGGTTGAGAGAT